>NW_017731581.1:621891-639905 GCF_001890085.2 Hipposideros armiger | reverse complement strand
ATCAGGGCAGAAATAAATGAAACAGAAATCAAAGAAATAAGAGAAAAGATCAATAAAACTAAGAGCTGATTCTTTGAAAAGATAAACAAAATCAACAAACTTTTAGTCAAACTCATCAAGAAAAAAAGTTCAAATAAAATCATAAATAAAAGAGATGTTACATCCAACATCACAAAAATACAAAGAATCATTACAGAATGCTATGTACAATTAAATGCCAATAAATTTGACAATCTAGAAGAAATAAACTTCTACAATAGAAATGAATAAACATAATAAAATGTTATAAGGACAAAAGGAAAATTATCAACCAAATCTCATCAAAAATCCTCACAAGCATTAAAATCATACCATCGTTACAATAAATAGTTGTAAATTTTAGTCAAAACATAAAAAGGCAAGGTTAATATGCACTTTGAAACTGACGAAAGAATCCTAAAAATACCAAAATGCTAAAAAAAACATAAAATAACTTTCTAAAAGATTGTAAAGAAATCAGAAAATGCTGGAAAAAAAACAGAATTCTCAAAGGACTAAAGAAATCAGAGTAAACTGAAAAATTCTCCCATGAAATAATGTAATTTTGCCCGTGTCCATTAGAAAAAATATTTTCCTCAATAAACTGATATAAAGAATTGGTAAACTTGATGAATCAGCCTATAGATCAGTTGACCTAGAGCCAGTATATCTGTAGAACAAATTCCTAGAAATGAAATTGCTGGATCAAGCATGGTATGTGCAATTTTTTGCTTTGACAAACATTGCTAAATTGTCCTTTCAAAAGTTGCACCAATCTACATTCTCACCAAAACCTATCAGAACCAAACATTTTAATCCTTAGCAATCTAAAATGTAAACACTGGAATCACTGTTATTTTAAATTTGCACTTTTAAATTTTTTAGTGTACGCATTTCATAATGGGGAAAAGTCCTTTAAACTAAATTATGAAGAAACAAAAAATATTTACATAGTAAATTTTTAAATTACACAAAATGACTTTATACTACCAAGAACTATGTAAAAACAAATTCACATATTAATAAGAAATCAAGATAGCATGCAAAAATAAATGAAAATAATGTTTACTTTAGGATTTAGGATACAGGGGTTTTTGCATTCCTTTTTCAGGATTTTCTCCATTGCTGTTATTATGCTGATTTTCTGTTAACAAAAAATTCTGGTGGCCTGGGGAGTAAAGAATAATCACAGCTTTTGATGCCACCCAAGGCTTTTTATTTCCTGTCAATGGCCCACCCAGTTTTCAGTTGCCCAGTGCCAAAATCTGATCACAATCTTCAATTTAGCACTCTCCTCCATTCCCTCCTCCATTCAGAGAGTGGAGAGTGCTAAATGGTCATTAAATCCTATTGATTGTATTCCTTTATTAACTCTCTCTTATATGCCCTTTGGTCTCCATTTCAACTAGATAACATAGGATCTAAATGAAATCTCTCTTCTCTAGAGTCCAACACAGTTCTGTTTGATTAACTTTCCTTCAGAACAGTGCTTATCAAACCTGATCATACATACAAATCACTTGAATATCTTGTTAAAAACGCAGGTTCTGATTCTGTGGGTCTGAGGGATATTAGATTTTGCATTTCTAGCAAGCTCTCAGGTTACGTCACTGCTTTATACTTCATCCTTCAAGTCACTCTTCAGATTAAAAACCTTTAAATCAGCTACTACCTCTTGCTCAAATTTAAATTCTTTCTTGGTACTCGGGCACCTCTCTCTATCTTTGTAGTGTTGCATAACTCTAGGGCTTCAGAGAAAACCCTGCTCACTCTCCTTCCCAGAGGCCATACTCATTTGGTTTAGTAGTCCCCTTATATAGATAGGGTTCCCATGTTCCATTTTCAACTTCCTTCATCACTCTACCTACCACTCATTCAAATACATACTACCTTGGATTGCTAACGTGGTTTGTGAGTGTTCCGCATGACGAGCAAACATTTCTAATACATTTTTGACTTGGTAAACGAGCAATGTCTTGAAATACGAGTAGTTTGTTTCTGGAACGAATTATGCTCGCAAACCAAGGTATTACTGTATTATCTTTTCATAAAACCATGCAAATGAAACCTGTCCACATTCTTTACTCCTTTCTTGAATTCCTATAGTACTTCTCCATTAAGCATGGTATCTATTGTCTTATTATTATTGAAACCAGAGGTGTTCATCTTCTGTCCCACGAAGTGCCTTAAGGACATAAATCTTCTTCCCATTTAATGCCTAGCAATATGCTTAGCATCTAATTTCTAATTTCATCTAAGTTTATCCAGAGAATCATACTTTGTGGGTGCCTTTAGAAAGAATAAAAAAAAAATACCACCATATTTCACCTTGGAGTAGTAATATTTCAAAGTCAATTTGCCACTAGTGTAAGCACAAATTACATTGCCAAGATAAAAACTAGTAACTATTTAGAAGAATATTAAATTTTGTTGAAAACTACAGTAACTGTCAAATGAAACAAAAGACATGAAAACAAAGAAATTATGGAAAATAAGTAAAGAATTTTAAGGGGCAAAAGAATAAAAAGAAAGCAATTGTCAATGATGCTAAACAAACCGATAATAAGGGATATAAACCAAACAGAACAGATGGGGCACGGAGTCGAGGGAGAGTTGCATAGAGAGAGGTAAGTGGTATTCCAATAAGACTAGGTAGAGTAAAAAATAAGTAGGAGAACATACATTCATATATTCTTTTCAAATGCCCCTGGAACATTAATCCAGATAAACAATAACTGGTGTCATAAAACAAACCTCAAAAAACACATTTCAAAGAACTGAACTCATACAGAGTATATTCTCTGACGATAATGAAATACAACTAGAATTCAATCCACACACTTGGAAATTTAGCAACATCAGCCCAAGAGGAAGTCTCAAAGGAAACTTTAAAAATACATAAAAATGAAAACACAACATATACTAATTTGTGGAACGCAGCTAAAGCAGTGCCCAGAGGAAAATTTATAGCATAAAATGCTTACATTTAGAAAAAAAGAAAGATCTTAAATCGATAATCTTCACTCCTACCTCAAGAAACTACAAAAAGAACACTAAAATGAACTCAAAGCAAGCAGAAAGAAGTATATAAGAGGTAGAAATCAATAAAGCTCTGGTAAGATGACAAAAAAAGGGGGGGGAGGGGGAGACAGGAATCATAAATATCAGAATGAAATAAGGTATTATCAGTACAGATTCCATAGCCATTAAAAAGACAATAAGGAAATACAAAGAATAACTTTATTCTCATAAATTCAACAGCTTAGAAAAACTGGACCAATTCTTAAAAAACCACACATTACCAAAACTAAATCAAGATGAAACAGATAATCTGAACAGTCCTATAGCTATAAATAAATTCAATTCATAGTTAAAAAAACTCGGGTAAAGAAATCCCCTGGCCCAGATGGCTTCGTTGAACAATTTTATCAAAAATTTAAAGAGTTAATTCTAATTTTAGACCATCTCTTCCAGAAAAAAGGAGGGAATACTTCCCAACTCATTTTGTGAGACCAGTATTACTCTGGCACCAAAACCAGACAAACATAGTACCAAAAAACAAAAACAAAAACTTTAGACCAATATTTCTCACGAACTTAGATACAAAATCCTAAACAAAATATTAGCAAATAAAATCCAGCAATGTATAAAAAGATTATTGGGATTTATTCTGGGTAAATATGGCTGGTATACATGATCATTTGAAAATTAATCAGTGTAATCTACCATATCAAAAGGCTAAGGAATAAAAATTATGTAACCATATCAATTGACAGAAAAAGCATTTGACAAAATTCACAATAAAAATTTTCAGTAAACTAAGAACAGTGGGGAACTTCCTCAACTTGATAAAGAACATCTATAAAAATCCCACAGCTATCACTACAACTTAATAGTGAAAGCTATATGCTTCCCCCAAGCTCAAGTACAGGGCAAGGATAGCTGCTCTCACCAACCTTATTCAACACAGTTAAGGAAGCTCTCGCCAGCAAATAAAGTAAAAGGAAATAAAAGGCAAACAGATTGGAACAGAAGAAAAAATAAATCTGACCCTGTTTGCATATGACATAACTTTCTACCTAGGAAATCACAAGGAATCTACCCAAAAAATCCCCTAGAACTATTAAGAGAGTTCTGCAAGGTCACAGGATACAAGATTAACACAAAATATCAATCACATTCATATACACTAACAATAAACATGTGAAAACCTAAATTACAAATACAATGCCTTTACTGTTGCTCCAAAGAAAAGGAAACATTTAGATATAAATCTAACAAAACATGTGCAGGATCTGTATACTGAAAATTACAATGAAGGAAATCAAAGATCTAAATAACTGGAGAGACCATGTTCACTGATTGATTGGAAGACACAACATTAAGTAAAGATATCGATACTCCCCAAACTGATCTTTAAATATAATGCAATTTCTAGTGAAATCTTAGAAAGATTTTTTTTTTGTAGGTATAAATAGCTTATTCTAAAATTTGTATGGAAAGGAAGAGGTCCTACAAGACCTAAAGCAATTTTGAAAACCATGAATCAAGTGGGAAGAATCACTCTTCAGGCTGTTTTGGCTTACTACACAGCTACACTAATCAACACAGTGTGGTACTGATGGGGAGATAGACATATAAATGGTTGGAACAGAATAGAAAACCCAGAAATAGGTCCACACAAATATGTCCAATGGCTTTTTGACAACAGTACACAAGCAATTCAATGGAGGACAGCCTTTCAAACAGAAGGTGCTAGAGCAACTGGACTTAAAAAAAGAACTTCAATCTAAACCTCCTATCTTATACAAAAATTAGTTCAAAATGGATTATAAACTTAAATGTGAAGTTATAAAACTTTTGGAAAAAAATTTTGAGAAAATCTTCAAGAATGGAGTAGAGTTCTTAGACTTGACACAAAATGCACAAAACTTAAAAGGAAGAACTGACATATTGGGTCTCAACAAAATTAAAAACATTTGCTCTGAATACCCAATGAAGGGGATGAAAAAGCAAACTACAGACTGAGAGAAAATATTTGCAAACCACATATTAGACAAAGAACTTGTATCTAGAATATATAAAAAACCCTCAAAACTCAACAGCAAAAAAAATCCAATTAGAAAATGGGCAAAAGACAAACAGACATTTCACCAAAGAGGATATACAAATGGTCCATGAGCACATGAAAAAAATGCTCTACATCTTTAGCCATTAGGGAGTACAAATTAAAACTACAACGAGATATCATTACACACTTATGTGAATGACTACAATAAAAAACAGGAATAACACTCAATCTAATTAGAATGCAGAGAAACTCATATGATCCTTGTGAGAATGCAAAATCATACAGCAACTGTAGAAAATAGTCTTGAGGCTTTTTTAAAAACTAAATATGCACTTACCCGATGACCCAGCATTTATTCTAGAGAAATGAAACTTACGTTCACCCAAAAATCTGTATACAAATGCATTAGTTAAGAGCCAAAAAACTGAAAACAACACAAATATCCAACAGGTAAATGTTAAACAAAATGTGGTATATCCACATCATGAAATAATACTCAGCAATAAAAAAAGAACATTTGATATATACAACATAGGTGGATTCAGAAAGTATTCTTATGGATAAGTCCAAACGTAAGTCTACACAGCCAATAGAGATCAGGCCTATCCTTAAAACTTAGGAGGAACCAAAAAGGGAAAAGGGGCATTCTAAGATCCAAAAAAATGACAAGGAACAAAAATTTTATTTCAGTCTACCCAAATCTATCAAGCTGTCCTCCACTAAGAGTGTGAATTTAATGAGCTGACTTTTCTTCATTCCCACAATTCCTATTACCTATATCATCTCAATTCTTTTCTCCCTAGATATCTTCTTTTCCCCTAATTGTCCTTGTTTATAAACGCTTTTATCAATTCCAATAATTTCAAAAGCAAAATGATTCAAGCTTGTTGGCCCAAACTTTGAATGAGAATAAAAATAATAGCACTCCAGTAAATAAATTATTTTCAAATGCCTAGCAAATTCATTTTTGTTAATGCATTTATGACAACAATGTATTATGGATTACTTTAAAATATATTTTGGAGCTCAGAAGTCAACATCTCCTTTTAAATAATCCACAACTACTGTAAATCAGGTGTTCACTTAAAAACTACCCAGATCTCAGCCATATGCCACTTGGTTTTAAACATAGTTCAAGGCGTATGCCTAAAAAGCACTCATTGAACCCAAAATAAGTCTTTTTTTCAACAGATCAAAAAGGAAATATAAATAAAACCATAAACTTAAACCTTTAAAGTATTATAACATGGTGGTAGTGGCAGGGAGACAGCAGTAATCACTGCAAAGGTCCAAGTTTATCAAAGTTTATAAAACCAGTGACAGCAGATTCAGTGCAGATGTTTTTGCCTCTATTTATCTGCTGAGTTTTATGTTCAAACAGACAAAAATTTCTTTTCTCATATGTAATTTTTCAATCCATTTTTTCACCAGATACAAACTGGCTGTAAGTTTTAAAATTATATGTTAATGGAAGGATTATAAAACATACTATTAACAGTCCTAATATTAAGAAGTCAATATGAGATCAACCCTGGTACTTTTATTTTAAATTCCTTCTTCAAAATTCTTCTGGGCAATGTAGAGAAAGAATAACTTATGCTTATGTAAAAGGATATGGCAAATGTCAATTGGTTAAAAAAAGAAGAAAACAGGGCTTAAGAAACTTAATACTAAGAAGGATAACAACATAAAAGTATTTAACTTCAGAAAGAAATCCTTTTATAATACATAATACCAAAATCATTTTTAACAAATATATAATGGTTCATTATCTGAGTTAAAATAACTCTAAAAATGTTGAGGCAAAGAGAAAGGCAAGTTTAAGATCAGTGTCCAAGCAAAATATAATATATAATTTTAAATTTTCTATAACCACATTAAGAAAAAGAAAGGTAGGGCCAGCCGAGTGGTGCGCTGGTTAAGAGCTGGCTTGGGACGCCAGCTCTGAGCAGCAGGGCCCCAGTTCAGATCCCACATGAGGGCCAGTGACACTGCCCTCTACAGCTAAGATGGTGAACAACAGCTCAACCTGGAGCTGGGCTGCCAAGAGCTGCCTGTGAGCGGCTGGCTGTCCAGAGGCCAGCGACTGATCTGCCTCACCCAGGAAGAGCGCAATGATAATACCAACATGGGCCAGTGAAGCGACATCCTCCACAACTAGACTTGAAGAACAAAAAGGACAGCAACTTGTCTGTTCCCCTCCCCCAATTCCCCAATAAAATCTTTAAAAACAAAAAGGTAATTAATTTTATTTAAACCAATATATCCAAAATATTATCAATTCAACATGTATTAATTTAAAAATTACTAAAGAGCTATTTTATAATCCTGTACGGAGGATTCAAACTCCAGTGAGTATTCTACACTTAGCGCACATCTCAATTCATTTCAAGTGCTCAATAGCCACATGTAGCTTATAGGTACTATACTGGACAACACGGGTCTAAGAAATGGCTTGAAAAAACAGAAATATATCAGATCAAGAGATTAAGTGCAATAATTTGAAAGGATCTAAAAATCAATAGTAACATAAATACAATATTATACTTTGTAATATAATTGTTGACCCCAGTACAAGAGGACTCTAAAAAGTAACCAAAGGAAAACTCATTAGAGAACATTCGCCTCCTAAAGAGATAAAAGAAATGAACTGTGAAGTTATTTTTAGCCAACCAATCTCCAAGCTTCTTTATATATATACACTATAACTCCTCTAGAAATCATTAGTATTATGACAAGTACATTCATAGAACCCAATAAAAATATCTTTCAATTTCCCCATAATTTTACACATGATTTCTTTTTCTCTTATTTGTATCAATTTCCCTTGTACTATCATATTCAGTACCACTCTGTTGAAAACTTTGTTAACAAAAGTAAAACTAATTCACATGGGAATCTTAAGAATGGGTTTCAGGATATCTGAAGAGAGAGTTTTTAAAGTATAAAAATACTAATTTAAATAGAGCCAAAAGTCTTACTAAACACATTTCTATCTGGAAGTAGTGAAAAACAGAGAAAGGGTAGGCACAGAGGGAGGGCACTCAGTTTGGCAGTAACTGGGAGGGAAGCGCGTGTTGCTAAATCGGAGGTTAGAGGTACTAGGAAAATAACAGACCTTTATTAAGGAAGGGTGGTCTGGTATTCCATTCAAAGCAACTTTTTGGAATACCAACTCTTTCCAATTTCTTTGCGAATATTAGGGGTCAAGTCTCCCTGTGTGTAGGGTAGAATTTAGTGAGAAGAAAAGAGGAAGGCCATGAACCATCCCTGACAACTCCTTTCCCACCCATAAAAATTGGCAAAATTCAAAGCCTCCATTAAAGATGACTTCCAAGCCAAGGAGATTTAGTAAAATATAAACTAGAATAATCTCTAATCTTATCAACTCGTGAAACTTCTTAAACATGGAGCAAAATCTCTTGCTATCTGACTTACATTTTCAAAGGATCATTCTGACAGCTGTGTTAGTCACGGACTATAGAGAAAAGGGTAAAAGCAGGTAAATCAGTTAAAAGGCTACTGCAATTACCCAGCAAGAGACAGTGAAGGCTATGGAAATGGTAAAAACTAACTGGATTCCAGGTATCTTTTAAAGGTAGAGCCAACAATTTCCTGATGGACAGAATGAATGTGGGATGCGAGAGCAACAGAATCAAGAATGTCTCTGAGATTTCTGGCCTGAGCAACAACTGAGATGAGGAAGGCTGTGTATGTGGGTGGAGCAGGTATGGGGCGGCAGATTTGGGAGGGAAGAGTAAGATTCCATTTTGGACATGTTGGGTTTGAGATCTATAATAGTGATTCAAGTGGAGATATTGCGTAGGCAACTAAATATACAAATATGGAGTTCAGGAGAGTGGTCTAAACTGGGGAAATTTGAGTCATCAACATTCAGAAGGTATTCAAAGCAATGGAACTAGAAGAGATCACCAAGGCAGTGAGGGTAGACAGAGAAAAGAATCATGAGCCCTGGGATATTCCAATGATGGAGGTAGGCAGAAAGGGGGATTACCAGGAAAGACTAAGCAGCAGCAGTGAATGAGTTTTGAGGATGTGGTATCCTAAAAGGCAAGCGAAACAAGTATATCAAGAGAGAAAGTAACTTTGTCAAATGTATACTGATCACATAAGATGAAAAACTAACTACTAGGTTTAACAATGTCATTGTTGGGAGACCTGAACAAAAACAATTTTGTATAATGGTAGGGACGAAAGCCTGATTGGAATAGGTATAAGAGAGAACATGAGAAAACAACTGAACAAGCACATTAACCAGAGGAGCTGGGATTAGAAAGAAGCAAAGACAGTTCATCTGCAGTGAAGGCAAGCAAGGTCTGTGAGTCCGATCGGTAGGTACACAGTGGCCGTGGAGTCTGTAAATCTTCCTCTGACTGCTCCTATTTTCTCAGTGAAGTAGAAAGCGGGTCCATCAACTGAGAGTGAACATGAGGAGGAGAGTGCAAGTTTGAGGAGAAAGGCAAGTATATACTAAGTCATCTAGGAGTGGGGAAACTGAATAAACGAAGGCAATAGACTAGGATTGCCAGACAGTATTAAGGGCCACCTGAGGTTTCTTACAGTGAGACTGGTCGTATTTTTCTTCAGTTATTTGCAGCTGCACTGGTGCTGACATGCAGTACTCAGAGAATTTGATTTACCTAAGGTTGAGGTTTTGCCAAGTAAGTATGAAGAAGAAAGGGGCAAGGGAGTTGAGGGCATATGAAAGGGAATGGCCGTAATAGCTGATCACTAGGTAATGAATGTATGCTAAGTAAGGAAGAAAGGTAATCAAGGGGCAAAGGACAGTGAAAACAGACCCTGCGGACTGGAGGTCCTAACAACAGTAAGATTGCTGAGTTGGAGTACTAGGTGGAATGAGCTGAAAATATAGATGGTGGTCAGAGAGGGGGTTGCGTGGATTGAAAATCATGGAGGGGTTCACTTTATTGGTAATAACAAGGTATAAGATATGACCATGGAATGAGTGGCTGAGAGAGAGGGTAGAGAGCAAGATCATTAAAGAGGAATTTTAGAACTTAAGAGGCCACAGTATTAGAAGGACCATAGATAGTATGTGTTGAAATTACCAAGAATTAAAAGAGGCATAGTATTAGCAAGAATGATAGTGAGCTAGGAGCTAAAATAGTCAAGGAAAGATAAAGAATAATTTAGAGTGCATTAGAGGCCAGCAAATGAGGGTTTATGGACAATATAATCTGTTAACAGATCACTTTTAGGGAGGGGGGGCGGAGAATAGGAGACATCTGCCTCATTTCCGCGCGGAGTGGAACCAGTCTTCCTCTTCCACTCCTATTCAATGGAGGAGGGTCAGAATGGGAAATGCGGTCTTAAATCTCAGTGTATGGGACTCCCAGTGACCCTTGATGGTGGCATATAAGAAAAAATGACAATGGGAGGGGCTTGGGGGGCTGGGTAAAAAAGGGGAAGGGATTAAGAAGTACAACTTGGTAGTTACAAAACAGTCACAGGGATGTAAAGCACAGCATAGGGAATATGGTCAATAATATGGTAATAAATACATATGGTGCCAGGTGGGTATAGATGAATCGGGAGGATCACTTCATAAATTATGGAAAAGTCTAACCACTAAGCTATATACCTGAAACTAATATAAAATAATATTGAATGCTAACTGTAATTGAAAAAAAATTTTTTAATTAATAAAAAAATGAAAAACTTAATAGCCAACATGTAAGATGGCTGCAGAAGAAACAGTCTCTTCAGAAAAGGAGAAAGTAGAGGGAATGAATGTTCAGGGAAAAAACACAAGGATACAGGAAATTTTGCTAACGATGGAGAGGAGTGAAAAGATAGGAATCATCTTTCAGAACATGGTGACAACTCAAGTGTGAGACATGAGTGGCACCTGAGAGACTGGGGTGGTGACAACATAAAAAGGGATAAAGGACATCATAATGAGATTAGTTCTGTGGAACTTCAGGCAAGTAATAGTGTCCAGGCTGTGGGGAGGTGTCGCCCTGTCAACAGACCACCATAGCCAGGGGGAAGCACGCCCTTAGTCTCAGTGCAAAGGGCTTCCCTGCACCCCAAATGATGGCTTGCAAGGAAACTGTAAGGTATTTGTAAGGTTGCTGTAGAATTTTTTTAAATTAATAAAACAAGCAATTCCTAGCATCTTAATGAGCACTCAAAGATAAGCTTTCATTAGCTAATCAGATGTAAAATATAACTAATGTAGCAAAAAACAGTTCATCTTACATTTTCCTTTCCTCAGCTAAATGGGTTTCCCAAGTGATTTCCGGGAAAACCAGTATCAAAATGGACTCAAAACTCATTTGAGGAAGTCTTGGAGGTCAACTTTTATGTAGTGTGCATCAATCTCAGAAAACTGACTCTCCTCCAAAAAAGTATTACCGCCACTAGTTCTTGAACTCATTTCTCCATCCACTCAACTTCAATGGTAAATAACATTCATTCCAAAAGCGTATACTGAGCACCGACTATGTACCAAGTACTATTCCCAGAACCTGGAAACATTTATTTCCTGGATACATCAGGAAACAAACATCCATCCCTACCCTAGTAGGTGGAGATCAACAACAAACAGTATATGTATTATAAGTGGCTTATATGTTTGAAGATAAGCATTACAGAAAAAAGTACAACAATGCAAATAATGGGGAGGAGGCCTCGTATATGAACTATATATAAATAAACAGTCAGGGTAGGCCTAGTGAGAAGGAGATGATCTGAACAAAGGTCTGAAAGAAGTTGAGATAGCTATGTGGATATTTGGAAAAGTGTTCTCCAGATAGAGGGAACAGCCAGGACAAAGGTTCTAAGGCTTTTTCATTTAGTTCTTGCTACTACTTGGCACTGTTTTTATTGATTTCTTTATTTTTCTATTTCTTCTCTTAGAGCCTCTAGTCCTATCTCCTCTCTACTCCACTATAACAGTGGACGATAGTAACAGCTAACGTTTATCAAATGTTTACCACCTACCAAGCACTGTTCTAAGTGTTTTCAAAAGATTAAATAATTTAAACCATAGATCTATGAAATAGGTGCTACCATTGCCTCAAGATTACAGTTAGCAAGTAACAGAGGCCTGAAACAGCATGTGTCTTGTGTACTATAAAACTTAACATCCAGCACAAACTGCCTCAAGTTTTCTCATCTCTAATACACATCTCTCAAATACACATTCAGTAACTAGGAGAGCTGCTATTATAATGTCTTGCCATTTTACCAGACATTTTCTAGATTGAGTAGTCTTCACCTACAATCTCCACTTATTACCTTCCTTAGCGTCCCCCCAATTTGATTTACATTCCCAGTTATACTCCCAGTCTACTGAAATTGCTCTAATGTGGCTAGTGATTATCACACCACAAGCCAAGGGGCTTAACTATTCTCATTCTCCCTGAATGCTGTGTTAGACGAGGTCAGTTTCTTTTCTGTTTGAAGCAGAAGCAACACCATGCTCCTTCCTATCCCTATCTGCGACTTCTCGCCTACAAAATCTGTTCTCTGACCCTTACACTTTCCCATTTTCCTCTCTTTAATTGTTCCTTTAATAATAACTTTTTCACTTCTACCCCTTAAAGATAGGGATAAAAAGTTTAACTAGGGTCCGTTGTGCTTCTCTCTCTGTTAACTCAGTTTCCCTTAAGGTTCATTCATCCAATATTTACTGAACGCCTTCTCTCTCTCTACCATGCACTGTATGGGTCACTCTGGATAGATCAGTGAAAAAGGGGCGGGGAGGAAACTTCTGTGTTACCAAGAACACTCAGAACTATCTTCCCCTAAACACGATTTCAAACACATCACTCTCCTGACTTAAAAAAAAAAAAAAGAAAACCTTGCAATAATTCCCCTCTTATCAACCAAATCTAAATTTCTCTGCCTTAGTTCAAAACATTCCATAATATTTTCCATCATACCTATCCACGTTCATTTACCATTACTCCATGATTCATAAAAATTCCAGGAAGGCCAATTCTTTGAATTCCCTTCAAACCTGTGCTTCCAGCTGATCAAATAACTACTGAAAACACATGTCCAGTATCTAAGCATACAAAAGTGCATTGAATAAAAAGGTAAACGTTCAAAAATGGATTGTTTTTTGATTCTTTGAAATGTATAAAAATAGAAAACACTTATAAAGGACTGGCTATTTGCCAAACACTATTCCAAGCATTTTACATATATTAATTCATTTATTCCGTACAACAATCTTAGTATCTTCATCCTACAACTGAGGAAGCTGAGGCCCAGAGAGGGTAAAAAGTGACTTGCTCTAGGTCTGACAAGTATTAAGCGGTAGAACCAAGATTCACACTCAGGCAGTCTGGCTCCATACAATACTGTATACTTCCCATAGGAGCAATAAATAAAAACAGGGAGAGTTCAAAGGGCCTGCATGGAAAACTACTGAGAACTATGTTCAGCTATAACAAATCATTTAAGTTAGCCCTGAGCGCCAAATACTGAAGAGTAGTATTTCCTTTAATATCAGGCCAAATTTTAAGAAGTCTAGAATTTAGCAGTATATAATAAAAAGCACAATCTATAAACACAAACACATCACATATTATTCAGAGTTCTCCAAAGCTGCTGAAAATATTTGCCAGGCATGATAAAAGAATATATGGTGACACATGACAAACAAATGTTCTATTTAAAGTATTTTCTTGTCATACTTGCTTTCATCAGGAACAAAACACATTTGAATACAACGCAGGGAAGCTAACTACCTTAAAGAAAGACTACTAACTTTACTTTTTGGAAGCAAAATCACATCTAGAACAAGGTCCAGTATAACAGAAAAGATTGTAGTAGAAGCAAGAAATTCCAAAGAAGTTCCACTAAGCATCTAACTCATATACGTACTCTTCAACCTATCACCAACTCTATGGCTATAAGATTCATTTAGTAAATTAATTCATCAAGCTATTTTATAACTGATTACATAAAATTGAAAATGAAAGGCAGAGGTTCTTCCATTAAAATATGTTAAAATAACACAAGCCTAACATGTGAGCAGATGGGGAGTTACTATACCTATCGTTTTCTTCTCTTTCCCATTACCCACTGGCAGAGAAAAGGCACAGAAATTGTCAGGTTTTGAGCTGGAGAGATTAAAATGCAGAAGCCGACACAGACACTAGTTTGACTTTCTAAGTACTGACAGCCTAACTTAGAAAACCTAAAGTATGCAGCCAACAGCAGCAAAGAGTCAGTGCCATGAATGTCTTAGGCAAAAATACACAGTAGCCATTATTAGAATTTGAAGTCTTCCCACTTGATATTCTGCTTCTCCTCTTTTTTCCTGGGTTTATAATGCACCTACCTCCTGGCTATCCAAGGCACTCCTAAAGCCACTCACACAAAATCAGCTCCCTCCCAAGAGCTGTATGACTGAAAAATATGCAAAGTGTTAATAATTTGAGATTAATTCAAGTTATTAAAACCTGAGAGAGATTTTAGGAACAGGGAGCCATTTCTCTCCCCACCACCACCCACCAGGACACATAAGTGGCTCCACATTCCAGGGAATTAAATTAAAATTTCTTGGGGGCAGTTGAGTGGCGCATTGGTTAAGAGTTGGCTTGGGACGCCAGCTCTGAGCAGCAGGACCCCGGTTCGGATCCCTCATGAGGGCCAGTGACACTGTGCCCTCTACAGCTAAGATGGTGAACAACAGCTCGACCTGGAGCTGGGCTGCGGTGAGTCACTGGTGATAGCATAGGCTGCAGTGGGGCTGGCCAGCAGCTGGCGTGAGCTTTCGTGAGCTGCCGTGAGCCACCGTGAGCAGCCATCCAATGGCTGGCAAGCAACTGCCTCGCCCGGGAAGAGCGCAATGATAATGCCAACATGGGTCAGTGAAGTGACGTCTTCCACAACTAGACTGAAGTACAAAAGGACAGCAACTTGTCTGTTCCCCTTCCCCGATTCCCCAACACTGTTCCTTTCCCCCAATTCCCCATAAAATCTTAAAAAAAAAATAAATTAAAATTTCTTAGGAAAAAGAATGGATTGGCAGCTACCACTGAAGACAGCCTCAAATACTATACTCCATATTTGATATTTACTTCCCTCCCACATACACTAGATGGAAGGCAGTGAGAAAAGACACATAATCCTTCTCAAGATTCTCCTGCACACAGGGGATCTCAATTCAATCTTAAATCCAAAATTAACACATTAAAGCCCCTGTTAAAACAAACCCCCAAGGAGAGGGCAATAGCTTTCTATTATAGTGACCATATTAAATAGCACACATGACCAGCTAAATAAGAAGCAAAAAATGTCAAAAATATCTCTGTCATATTACCAAAATTAAGGTCTTAGAATGGAAGGAATGTCAATGAAAAACAGATATTTCCCAATAAGGTACTATATTGCATCATAGTCTTTATCCTTACTAATATTTCCCAAGTACCTAAAAAGTGCATGGCATTAATGGTAGGTCATACCTTTTATAATAACAGGAACAAAAATGATTGGTAAATTAAGATAAATTTAATTCTGAAGTTGTAAGCACCTAAGCCTGAGATGTTTTCACTGAATTGTGAGAATTCTTGAGATCCGCATGCTAAATACTATGGAGAGAGAATACATATCCTACTGAAGGAAGCAGGAAGAGAATAAATGGCAATACAGTATTATTGATCTACTATTTACAAACCCAGAAGCAAGAAATATACTTCCCCCTCCCCTACTCTATAAGATAAAATGTGATATTTTCCTTCACAAAACACAGAAAGCATGCTATCCAAAAACACAATAAATGAAGAAAGTTGGATTAATGAACAATCAACAAACCAAACACAGAAAAGAATAACTTCTAACATCTCAGAACTTTAAAAAATTCCAAATAAAACAAATGTGGCTGCTGTTGAACCAGATCCGTTTTTAATAATACGTTTGCAAAACAAAGTATACCAAAATAGAAACTAAACTTTCATGTAATAATGTCCCTACATTTTTCTTTAGCCTGCTGATCTAACCTTATCCATTCTTAAGGGAGCTGGCAATACTTAGCGCCCTATTTCATCAAAATCTCCTCTGCTTTAATCAGGTCATTATTAAATTTTAAAGATACCCAATAATATATACTGGTTATAAGCTGTTCAAATATAAATTTCCTAATACTCCTTCTGAATTCACAAACACATAAGCGAATGAGGCACAAATATCTTTTTTACAAATGAAATATGTTCCATCTCTTACTATCATATAATAAAAATCTTCATTTTCCCAACTCTTATTCCGCAATGAATGAATATCTAAAACTATTTGAAAATAGGAAAAAGAAAGTATTTGAAAACACTGGTAGCTATTTTCTACTGAAATCTTTTGACATTATTTGAGTAATCATATATCACTTCCTTTCAAAAGCTGGGCTTAGATAATGAAATGCAGTTTACTATCAAAGACAAATAGATCTAGCTTCCTCAGTTCTCCATTCTCTAAAACCTTGATGTCATTTCTGTACATAAGGGACTAAAGAAAAGATGGAATCAATTAGCTGCCAAATCCTGTAGAATTTTTGCACTAATATCTCTCAGATGGCTCCTTACCTCTGTGGCCTAGACACTAATTTTTCACACTCAACTGTCAACCCCAAAATATGCTGCACACTACCAAAAGAGCAATCTTCTAAAAAAAGCTCTTTTATTATGTCATCTTCTGGCCCCTACCAACCTCTAATGGCTCCTTACTACTTAGCAGATCACATCCAACCTGACACTGAATACACCTTTCATAATCTAGCTCTACCCGACTACACTAACTTCTGGGACACCGTTCCCAGAAATTAACACCTTATTCCACTGAGATCAGATTCCTTACATCCCTCTCACATCATGCTGGTCCCACACATGGAATGCATGGAATGTTCTCCTTCTGGAGACGCTCTTCCTCTGCAGATAGTACATATTCTTTATTCAAAGTCCACTTTCTCCAGGAAGCCCCACTCCTAGAATTGTAGTCTGAAGACACCCCTACACTAACATACTGGACTCAGACTATATGTGCCACACAGTATTTGGATAACACTTTGGATAATGCTAATTATATTATTATGAAAGTATACCCAACAGATAACAAACTCTTAGAAAAGGTTGGGCCATTTCCCAAGAAGTGGGTCTATAATAGGTACTCAAAGACTATCTGACAAGCTAATTGAATAATCCTGATTTTTTTTTTAATCAAGATATTTTATGTCAAAAGAGTTCTAGTACAAATGAAATAATGTGACGACTCTGATTTCCTTCAAAATAAGCCAGGTCAAAGAGAGAGGACAAGGGGTAAAGTAACTGGGTATATAGATGAACACAGATTGGCTATGAATTGATCATCTTTCAAGCGACAGCTACATAGAGGTTCACATCTAATTTTATACTTGTTTAAAATTTTTCCCATTAATAAGTTTACTTTTTTAAGTACAAATAATCTTTTTACTTCATTTGTAAATAACAAAAGCAAAATACATGGTAACATTTTCTTTACCCAACGAATACCTAGGTCCCCATTAAGAGTAAGAAAAAGTTTTCTAGGGCCGGCCGAGCGGTGCATTGGTTAGGAGTTGGCTTGGGACGCCAGCTCTGAGCAGCAGGGCCTCGGTTCGGATCCCGCATGAGGGCCAGTGACGCTGCCCTCTACAGCTAAGATGGTGAACAACAGCTCAACCTGGAGCTGGGCTGCAGTGAGTGGCCAGCAACGGTGTAGGCTGCAGTGGGGCTGGACGGCAGCGGGCATGAGCTGCCGTGAGCCACTGTGAGTGCTGTCCAATGGCCAGCGAGCGACTGCCTCACCCGGGAAGAGGGCAATGATAATACCAACATGAGCCAGTGAAGTGACGTCCTCCACTAGACTGAAGAACAAAAGGACAGCAACTTGTCTGTTCCCCTTCCCTGATTCCCCAATGCTG
>NW_017731581.1:607192-617796 GCF_001890085.2 Hipposideros armiger | reverse complement strand
AAAATACAGACATCATAAGCCACCTCTTGCTTCTAGTTTTCTGCTTTTTAATGTGGATAATGACAGTGAGTGCCACCGAATCTTGTAGCTGCACTTTGTCATCTCTTTCCCCCACCCTCTTCTTTTCTATGGAAAAAAATGAGGAATTTTGGGGAAAAAAAAACATATTTTTCTTTTGCATACATACCTAATGGGTTTTCAAAAGAAAACAACTTATTCAGACAGCTACCATTCTATAAATGTTAAAAGAAAGAACTTCCCAAATCCCAAAATACTAAGTCTGACATTAGCTGGAGAGGAAATTTCCACTCACACCATAAATGAAATGTCATCAATTAAGCTGAACATATAAACTCACTTAGTCAAGAATCAATTCTCAGTACGGAAGGAATCTGTAACCCACATAGAACCTGCATATAATCCAAATATCACTTATATTTGCTTCTGTTCACAGATGAAATTTGGTTGTGTGTCAGATTTATCTTACTCTGAAATGCCTGGGCTAGTATTTTGTTAGTATAATCAGAGCCTATATTAAGTGTCCTGGGGAGAGGCAATTCAGCAGAACGCTTAGGAGCATCGACAAACGGGTGCAAAATGAAAAGAAAAACAAAACACAAAACAAAACCCTCCCTACAGAGCGAATAATCCACAAATCACTGAAAGCAAAACGGAAAACGTCCCTCTCCTGAGTAGCCTAAATAAACGCTCTTCCCTCGGACCGTTTCATAGGATCCTATCTCACGGCATTCACTTCCCAACTTCTTGACTTCCCAGGGGCCAACATGGGGCGCCCCCGCCCCCCCGTTGTTTTTTGTTTTTTTTTTTTTTCCTGGAACTGTATGTTGCAAGACCATAGAGGAGAGAAGGAAGGAACGGACAAAATTCCCAAGAAAGCTGTGAAACAGGTGGGTTAGAACGAGCAGCAGCATAATCTAGAGACTTGCGGGGCAGCTTTTAAAAATGACAGATGCGGTTAAAAGGAAAGGCTGCACATCGGAAGCAGCTCTGCTGTGGCAGCTCACCCGGGGGCTGATCGCAAGCACAAGAAGAGGGCAAAGGCTAACTCCAGGATGGCAGCAGCGGAGCGAAAACCGAGCAGCAGGACGAGTGGGCATTGAGCAGTGGGATTCATGAGCAGCAGCAACACGGGTCAGGGTGGAAGTGATGGCTCTGGTCTTGGGAGACGGGGGCCACTGGGAAAGGACGTCAGAGAGGGGAAAGGGGGCTGAGAAAACAAGGAGTCCCGAACCCTAAGACTCCTGCCCCAGCAAAAAAAAATTAAAAATTAAATAAAACATGTAGGGGAGAGAGCTGAAGACGAAAAGCCGCCGCGGCTCCCCAATTGGAAGCAATTTTCGAAGGAGTCGGTGCCCGCCGCCGCGCTGCCTTCTGCCCGGCTCCGTTTTCCTGGTGGGACCTGCTGTGGCGTAGAGGGGAGAGAGGGAGGAAGAGGAGGAGGAGGAAGACCAAGAAAGAGGAGGGTGAAGATGAGGCGGGGGGGTGGGGAAGCGAGGGGGGTGCGGCCTGCACAATCCCAGCGAAGCCTCCGCTCTCTCGTAGCCGGTCAGCCCCGGGTTTCCCCTAAGCCCAGCCCCGCATAGACTCACCCGCCTGACTTGCCTCGCTTTGCCCTCAGCCGACTCCACGCGCTGCCGCGTCCTCACAAGAGACCCCTGAACGAGTGTCGGGGAAAAAACTCTTCAGCACCGGGCCTGATTGCTTCAGCGAGTCCGACCTTTACGGCTGAGAGAGAGACTCTCAGCTTTCGGTGGGTTCCACAGCCAGACGGGCCACCATCTTACATTAGGGTAAGACTCCTCCGGCTTCCCGTGCGCAGGCGCACACCGATTCGGCCGGGAGGGGCGGGGGAGGGGCGGAAGGAGCGGCTAGAGGCTCCTCCCGCAGCACCCTGGGAGTTGTAGTCTTCGGAGGCTAACCGCCCAGCTGCAAGCCGGGAGTTGAAGTTCTCACTCCTAAGGCGGATGGGATCGCCCACCTCACGTGGCTGCAAGACTGCTGCCTTTCTTCGTGTTTTGCTTCCTTGTCTGCCCTCGTGTGCTGCTCCGCTGTCATTTGGTCGGCGGTCTTCGTTAGTGGTTCCGTTTCCTCCGTGTTTGCTCAAATACGGGATTACCAAAACTCGCCGCGAGTTTAACCGATTTGGGAGGAGCTGGGAACGTCTCTTCTCTGCCCCGCCCACCATAGATATTAAAGGAGGCGGGGTAGAGGCAGGTTGGGAAGGTTAAGAGGAGCGCGGGATTTGATCTAGGGTAATTTGATACTGAATTGATATCTGTTTGCGAAAAGTGAACATTAGCCCGTTTCCCGTGTTTGCGCATTTTGGAGTCACNATGAGCCAGTGAAGTGACGTCCTCCACTAGACTGAAGAACAAAAGGACAGCAACTTGTCTGTTCCCCTTCCCTGATTCCCCAATGCTGTTCCCCTCCCCCAATTCCCCGATCAAATCTTAAAAAGAAAAAGTTTTCTAGAAAGATCTAATTTGGCAGGGAACTTGCATGATCCTAATTCTTATCTAAGAATTAATAAAAATTAGAGGAAAAAACTAATCAAAATGGAGATCTCCATCAAAACAAAAATTAACCTTACTACCAAAAGAAAAACAGCTTATTTCAAATTTCCACACTCAATTACCGTGTTCAGAAATGGGTCCACCTAGAAAACTGCTGAAAACCAAAAAACATCAGGAAAAAAATCAAGGCAAAATACGAAAAGCAGAAAATAAGAAAAAAATGTTGCTGCAAATCAGCCAGTGTTATTTCAGGAAATTCACAATCTGAAGACATCAGCATCCTTAACAGGGAATGAATTAGTAGGTTCTTAAATAATAGGAAAAATTAGCACTTCCTCTTTATTTCAAGGACTGCAAAACATGCTAAAGAAATTTCAGATATTTGGCTTAATGACAATGTATCTGCTGCTGCTAACGAAAGCACTACCCCTTTGATATTTGTCCATAGCTACTTTTCAAAATTCAATCACTACACTTTTCCCCACTTTATTATTCATTGATTCCTTCCAAAGCAGTAATACAACACCTACTATCTTAAAACTTTGGCTCACTATTCTTCTAATTACACTGCTTTTTTCCCCAAAAACTGTTTATGGACATTTATACAAACCAATTTAATTATTCTGATTTCCCCTTCTCTAATTTTCTCTACTCAAAAGGTGAGATTTCAGTTACCATAACTTAAAAAAAAAATTGATTCTGAACAGATATCTGACATATACACATATAAAAATAGCAAGGTTTTTCCTAATAGTGATACATCATCTGCCCATCACCCAATGCAATTAAAGTTTGAAACAGGAAAACTATCTTGTATAAACAGTTTAGTAAGAATGAAACTATCCTCACAAATAAACTCCTTAGGGAAAAAACTCATACTCAAATTGCCTTGCACTTGTACTATCTTTAAAGTTAAGTTTTCCTAGCAAGTAAAAATAATCATCTTCTTTTTAGCAGCATGTAATTTTTCTCTTCTAGTAAAAGTCTGCTATGAGAAAGCTAACCTAAGAGGCCAAAATAGTGTTGAAATTTCCTCTTCTATAAACTGCTTTCTGATTAAAAAATGAAAGAATCATACTATGAAAAAGAAATGTGACAAAACTCACTGGATTCTATCACTACACTTGAAAAAGTTGTCATTTACCACACAATTTTTTCTAGTAAAGAAGGCCACATAATAACGAGATTAAAAACAATGCTGAAAAAAAATTCTTTCAGAAAACCACTAAATATGATTAAAAAGTTATTATCGTCTTTCCTTGCATCACTAAATAATTCAGTAAATTATGCTATCTTTATAATTGTGTACTCTCAACTTTTGAAAAAACATATAGCTTCAAATATCAAGGATATTGCTACATTTTACATGACAATAGACATTTGCAGATTTTTCCTATTATCTCTGAGGTAACATAAAATTTTTTAAATCTCAGAATGTGTTAACAAGTTTTATCCAATACATGTTATTCCAATGGGATGAAAACCATTTACAAGCTCCACTTAGATTAAGAAATCCTTTGAGAAAAGTATGTAGCACATTCTAGTTATACTATTTCTAGAACACTAAAAATCTCGATAACCTATTTCCCTAATGTTTTTCTTTGGAACCAACTAAACCGAATGTAACTTCCTTCACAAAAAGTCAAGACAGTACTGTACTTAATGACAGAAAGCTAACTAAATTTTCAGCAGAGGCTGAAGTTTTCACAAATCAAAACTTTCTATTTCACTTGAATGGTCTATAAAAAGAATAACACTGAGTTGAAATAGATCCAACTGAGTATTTACAAGCACCAAAAAAAATTTTTTTAAACGATTAAATTGAAGAGTGCAGCTTCACCTTAAAACCAGGAGTAGGGAATAAGAAAAAAGGAAGACTTCTCAAATCATACTGCTTAAGCTGAGAAGATGTTTTTTCATTCTCTTAAAACATGTAAAGTCACTTTTAAAGTAAAACTCCCTCAATGCAGAGTTCATCCTTAAGCAACACCCTCTTCCTTTTACATAGTAATGAGTTGCAGGTTATCACTAGTGCTCCCATTTAGACTGAAGTTGAGGGCATTACAATTTTCCTGCATTTGGTCATTTGATTGTAACTGTCTCATCCGCATATAGAGATTTGTCTATGCAACTTTATAAAAACAAATTTTACAATGTCAACTTTAAATAATTCATGTTCAAAAACTTTTCTATAGATATTCATCTGAAGAATTCAACAATTGAACCTGGTAAACTATCAAAAAAAAGAAAAATTTGAACCTGGCAAACTAACCAAAAAAAAAAAAAAACAACCACGGCATTATAAAGCTGCAATGAATGCTCATAATGTTATATCTAAAAACTTAAACCATACAAAAAGATTTTGAAATCTCAGCTCCCTATTTCCTCTGAAAATGTCAAAGAACTTTGGATATCTTTAGATGTGCTAAAGATCCCAAATGAAATTCAGTTTGCCTTCAGAATGTAGAAACTAAGAATTTGATGATTACACGAAAAGAGTATGGCATGGAGAAAATTACCTGAGAATGTTATTTACTGAGGGGGAAAAAAAAAACTTTACAAAAGATGTATTAAAATAATTTTTCTCTTCTGCCAGACACACAGTCCTCTCCTAGAACAAACACACTGCTTACAATTCAGACAAATATGACTGCCAAGGGTTTCTAAACCTGTGTGTTGGGCTTATTCAAAGTAGAAAGCTTCTCCATCAGCATATTATAAAGAAAAATGAAATACATTCTTTACTTAAGAGTAAAGATCAATTGTATTAAACACATTCCTATTGATAAATTAAATGAGAGTAATATTTTTTTAAAAACTTCAAGCTATAACTTAGGGCAAGGTTTGCTATAGAAATTGCTTCTAATTCTCAAAAGAGTAGTGATTTAATTTAGTTTCCCCAAATTGAAATTTAAGTGGCTAAAAGGAAAAAAGAAGTTCTATAAACACAGCTTTCGTAACCTCAGTTTACATTTGATAAAACAGACCATTTATCACAATTAAGTGACCATAATACTAAATGTAATATTCCTCAAGTATTACAGGTAAAATTCATAAAAATCACAACACAGTAATGTGCAAAAGTGATTAAAAGGGTAACTGTGGGCATCTGTATTTATACTTGAGATATTGCTACTTTTGCAAATAAGAGGTATATTACTACATGAGATTGCTACTATGAATTTTAACATTGTCACATATATCTTAAGAACACAATGCCTCATTTATGCTTAAATTTGAGATGTATGGATCTGATCTATGTAATCATGTTTGATTTTCTGGTAATTCTTTATTTCACAAGGATCCGATTACAGCAAAAGCTCCTTCTTCCCATTATGCCATTAGTCAGTATATTTTAATTTAGCTTTCGCCAAAANTTGGAATTCAACACATCTAAAGATAGAGACCCTCTGCCCTTGACCGGGACCCTTAAATGACCTACTTCAGAGACTAACAGTCATAGTCTCCAGGGGTTCATCCAGTAACCCAGTCTTGCCTTTGACTGCCAGCATCATCAGGTACTTAGTAAGAGGAAACAAAAATTCTCTGGAAGAAGCCTACATTATCCTTGCTTTAAAAATATTCCTAAAAGTCATGTTCAAAATAAAATACCTTAGAAACAATAAGAGATTATGGAATATACCTCAAATCAAGACAATACAAGATGAAGCACCAGTTGCCCACCACCGTAAACTGATTGTTGATGTGCCCTTTTTTCTCTCTCCCCTCTTTCACTTTCCATACATCCTCACTTCCTGTACTTCTTGGAATCGTTTCCCACATAACTACTTTCGTCCAAGCTCTTACCTCTGGGTCTGCTTCTGAAGGACTCTAAACTAGGACAACAGGTATCCAATCACGTAACCCCCACCACAGTCTGGGTACAGAACAGTATTCTCACCTTAATAAGTTTTCTCATACCTCTTTGCAGTCAACCCTCTCTCCCTACTCACAACCTCAAGCAACCACCGCGACTGGGTTTCTATCACTATCATTTTGCTTTTTACATATTTTCACATAAGATGGAAACGTGATTTAAATTTTTTTTCATCTTGTTAATTTTATTGCATGGTAAAAGCTAAAAGAGAATTTATTATGTATACCTGAAACTGCTAACTTTGTTCAAAAAGGATCCCCGGGAGAATCTCATTTGTGTCTACTGCTGAGAAACAGAGGGATGGCCACCAGAAGATCCCAAGGAATCTCTGAAAGATGAGTCTCCAAGGGAGAAGCTTCCATACAAGATTGTAACAAAGCCTTAGTCATTGGAGGGCCAGGGGGTGACACTGAGTCGTGCTTGTTACTCAGATCTGTGTCCCAATTGAGCCCCCTCCATAAACTCATATCTGAGTAATACAGGCACCCAACTGCAAGTGTATGTACGGAGGAGAGCAGAAAATGTGAGTTATGAGTCAACTCTAATAGAGCAATTTCCCTAAAATCTCTGTGACATTGGTGTACAAGCATCATGTCTCTCATACTCATTCATAAAGCATGACATCCAAAGCACATTTACCCAGAATTCAGAGGAACTTTGGCACCTTGTAAAATCCAGTGTATCTGTCACGATGATGCCCAGACAGGGAGGAGACAGCAACCAGGCCAAGTGACGGCTTGGTGAGCACCAGCAGCTGTGATGGGTGCCTTCACGTGGCTTGGCAGGCAGAGGAATCCTGAGCAATTACTGCTACAGGGGTCCAGGAGGTGGACAATATAGCCCAATGATTAAGAATTTGGACTTCGGAGTCAGACAGGTCTGGATTGGAACACCAAATGTCATCCCATCCTACCTATATAAGGTGCCCTGATGTAACTAATTCTAATGGTGGGTGTCCAATTTTTCACAATTCTTGCATTCATTCAACAAATACTTACTGAGGACCTACAATGTTCCAGGCACCGTTGAGGATATGGCAGTGAGCAAAGCAAATGGGTTTCTTTTGCTAATGGATGAAATGCAAGGGCTTAACTTCCTCTGAGCTAGTATCACAAAGAATCACTCAACCTGCTCGTGGTGTATTAGCATTTCCAAGTTATAGACCCTTTGCCCTTTGCCACCAAGCTCTCTTTAAACAGCTGGGTTTGAAATCTGCAGCTTTGCTTAACCTGGATGCTTTCATCAATTTCCTCTTGACTCTCTGCCCTTCCCCTCTCTTGTACTTAACCAGCTCCCCTGTGCAGGGAGAAGAGCATCCAGACACATTCTCCCACAGCCCTGCTAATCTCACCAGGAGGAAGGAGAGTTTGCTGATGACCTGAGACCAGTGCAGCCCTTAGGTACCTATGCCCTGCATTTGGCTTCTCCGGCCTTCCATGAAGAGACCAGTATAGCCCAGTGTTCAAGGTAGTCCCATTTAGGACTCAGTTCCGGGGATCTCTGACTCTGTCTTCATTTCTGTCAGAGGCTGGCTGTAGCTGAGGTCTCTTGCTTACTCCATGTTCACTGTATCAGTCAGCGTTCTTGAATACAAAGAACAGCCACAGACCCCTGGCTACCATAAGTGGAACATAATTTTATTAGAAGGATGTTGGATGACTCACAGAATTGGCTGGGAAGTGGAGAACCAGGCTAGGAAAACAGGCAGGAATCAAGGGCTGGCAGCTGGAACAGTCTGGTGAAATGGACAAACGTCGCAGACATCGCGCTCATCACCACCACTCTGCGTGGCTCGAATGGCACTGTTATATCGGCTGCTTACTGCCACAGGTCAAACCTGGCTGACTCTTCCTGCTTGCATCACTCCCTGAGTCCTACGGTGAGCATCTAATTGCAGAGCCTGGGTCACATGCCTGGGCTTCAGCTGTCCAGAAACTCAAGCAAAACTTGGTGGCATAGTGATTGATAACCCTCTTTGTTGGCCCCAACTTCCCCTGGCTGATACTCCCTGGGGTATTGGAAGGATCAGGGTTGGTCATGGGTTGAGATGCATAATCACATTTGCAAAGAGGCTCGGCTCGCATGGGTTTCATGTTGACCCTAGCGGGGCCCATTGTTGTATAGCCATCCTTTGGATACTGTTAACGATTTCTTTTTGTTTCAAGACTTGCCCTTCGTTCCATTGTCACACCCTTGCCCTTGTCCTCCACCTCTCACTTTGCAATGTTCCTTTGTAACACTAGTTGAACCTGTTTATTTTGCTGTGTTTTCATGACTAAGACCCCATCTCCCAGCCTAAATCACTTCAAACTGTAGTTCTCTATTCTCTACCCTTTCCAGCTTTAAGGCCTTTGTATACTGGGAAAATCTGTAGCTAAAGTTATTTCTCTATAACCATCACGTTCTGCTACCCAAACACTTCACTTAACTCTTTTTTTTTTTAATTTAATTGGGGAACAGCCATGGTCATTGGTTACACATTGCTTTCATGCTATAATGGCATAGTTGACCCTTTTAAGGAGGGCGCAGGTCACAGTGGCCCATGCAGGGATCGAACTGGCAATCTTGTTATCAGCACCACTAACCAGCTGAGCTAGCCAGTCACGCCCTTCACTTAACTCTTAAGCCATCCTACTCATAAAGAGAGCAATTCATTCCAAAAAATCCAATTTTATTTTGCATGTTTTAAACCTCTGATTTATATTATATTTCATCATTCTCCTAAATTACTAGAGATCTTTAAACTTTTTTCCTTTTTATATAAATTTAGAAATAAATCTTCCCCCCCAAAAAAATTCATAAAGCCTTCTTTTTCAGTGTTTACCTAATGTAATTTTCCTTCTAAAATACTTGTGGTCCGTATGTTTAAGTACATTTTTTTCAGTATTGTTTATAATAGCAAAAATAAGATCTAAATGTCCAATGATAGTGGGCTGGCTAAAGAGATTATGGTATATTCATACAATGGAATAGTCATTTAAAAGAATGATACGAATCTATATATACTGGAATAAGGCCATATCCAACACATCGTGGTATGTGAAAAAAACAGGACAGAAATATGTGTATATTATTGGGTTGTCGGAAAAGTCATGATGTATATTTTTCTATGTTTATCGTTGCAAAAATGCATCATGACNCCTATATTATATTACCAATTTTTCATATATGTGTGTGTATAATTTCACACAAGCTTATCCATATAAAACTTAATTCTCATATCATTTTGAAAGTTCATTAACATTAAATTCTGTTACCTAGCTGCCTAGTGATTCCTCAGTGTAGGACATCTATTCACTTAATAAATGTTTTTCACCTTTAAAGGTTATGCTAGGTGCCAGTGGTACAGCAAAACACTGTCCCCATAGAGTGTGGTGCCTTGTGAAGGAGGCACCAATGAAATAATCAGATGTATAAATACATACAAGTATAGAAATATAATTTCTTATGTATAACTATAACTGGTGGTGAGTACTATGAAGATATTATGAGAAGGCTTAAGAGGGGAATCTAGTTTAGATTGGTGGAGAAGAGAAGGATAGTCAGGGAAGATCTTTACACGTTAAGAGTAGAAAATACACAAGGACCATGCAGTGGAAAAAAAACAAAACTTACCAGAAGGCTAGTGTGGGCTATGGTGAGCAAGGGGAGAAGTGGTGTAGGTTGAATTTAAAGAGAGGCAAGGGCCAGACCATTCTTGAGCCTGGCAGGCCATGGTAGGAAGTGTAGATCATATTCCAAGGATAAAGGGAAGCTTTTGAAGGAAAGAGGCATGACCTAATTTACATTTTAAAATACGCTACTAAAGTAAATGTCCATCACTGGGAAAGCTATTAATTTAATTTTTTTGTACTTCCATTCTCAAGAATACTATATGGCTATATAAAAAAGAGGAAAATAAAAAAAGCGCCAACCAAAAAATATTTGAATATATTTCTGTAGAGCACAGGAAAAAAGAACGGGAGGATACATACACATAAAACATTTAGTGCGTAGTTGGTTACCTTGGGGGATTTCAATTGGGAAGGGGTGGAGGGAGTATAAAACTTTTTCTTTATAAATTGCTGTATTGATTTATTGTTATGTGTATGAATTCGTTTTATATATTGGATTGTCGGAAAAGTCATGATGTAGTTTTTCTATGTTTTTCATTGCAAAAATGCATCATAACTTTTCCGACAACCCAATATTTT
>NW_017731581.1:603048-605312 GCF_001890085.2 Hipposideros armiger | reverse complement strand
GACTAGGGCAGGGCTGGGACTAGGGCAGGGCTGGGACTAGGGTGAGGTGAGGGAAGCATCTGCCTTGGGCACAAAATTTAAGCAAGCACTGAAAGATGCAGTAATGAAGGTACATAATATTTTGATATAACATTTTTAGAAATCAAAATTAATGCAAAAAATATCTATGATGAACAAAATGTTGAAATATAAAGTGAAGACAAGATTAGACCTTGAATTTATGAAACCCTGCCTCACTTCTCCACCCCCTCCCCCTCCAATCCTGGTCCTGTTTCCAATAAAACTTTAGTTACCAAAATAGGTAGCTGGCTCTAAGGCTGTCATTCGTATAAGAGAAAATACAAAATGGCTCACTAATATATACCCTACAACCAAACAGTTCTACTTCTGGGTGTGTGTATGTATATATATAAATATATGTATCTTACATAGGTATGCCAGGAAATTTAATGGCAGCGTTAGTTGTAATAGCAAAAGTACTGGAAACAACCCAAATGTCAATCAATAGTAGAATAGATAAATTGAGTAATACAGTGTAATACTATACAGAAAAAAAATGAATTAACTACAGGTACACATTTCAATTTCAAAAAAGGAATTTCAAAATTTAGTGGATTTTTTAATCCACTAAAAACCTATAGCAAACATTACATTTAATGGTGAAATTTTAAAGGCATTTTCTTTAAAACATGATAAAGATATTCACTGCTATCGCTGTTACTATTCAGCATCATACTGGAGGGCCTAGCCAATGCAAAAAGACATAAAAAGACGTAAGAACCAGAAAGAAAGATAAAAAACTCTCCTTATATATAGATATTACTATTGCCAGCATGGGAAATTCAAGAGAATATATGAACAATGAAAATGAGAGAGTTCAGCAAGGTCGTTGGCTCCAATACCAACATACAAAAATCAATAGCATTCTTATATACCAGCAATAACAATATGAAACAGTTCAAAGATGCACATAAATGATAAAATTTGCTAGCTTTGGGTGATAGGTTTTTAACAAAGTGATTGGGATTTCTGGCTTTTGGTCGTTAGCGTCCAAGATTATTCTGATCAACCTTTCCCCTTACTGTGCAAAGGGGACAGAGGCACACACATACCAGTGCTGCATAGTGTAAATGCAAAATAGGATTTAGTGGGGAAAACATACTGGAAACGCTGCAAGACATTATTCCTCATTATCCCACAGAGACACATGCTTAAGCCTGGCATAAATAGACTGGGTATGCCCCCCAAAAGCGGGGGGACAGGGTTTCCAGGTGATAGACCACATTCCTGTGATGTTTTAATGACTTGCAGAGAATGGGGAGCATCTAGGCAATTATGTATTGTAACAAGGAGAACCTCCTGGTTGGGGAATGACCCATTAGAAAAGAGAAGCTTTCTGAAGCTCCGTTTTCTGATCATAGCCTTTTTCCTGTGGCATTAACTCGGATCCGCTGAGCCAGCTTCTTGCTAGGCTACTTGTATGATTAGCTGTTGCCACCAAAGTGCTGTGTCATAAACAATCCACCAAAATGCAGTGACTTAAAAAAATTATCATTTGTTTCCTCTCATGTAACTACAGGTCAGTTGGTGGTCAATGTATCTAAACTAGGATCATGTGGGGAGTTCTGCTTCAAGCTGCAAGGCCAGCTGGGGTTGACTCCCTTATAGGGTGGGCTCAGGATTGCTTTCATGTGCGTTCATGGGCCCAGGCTGAAGGGGCAGCTGCTTCCTGAGGAAAGTTCTTCTCAGGGCAATGGCAGAGATGCCGGAGGGCAAGCCCAAATATGCAAGCACATTTGAAGCTTCTCCTTGGGAAAATCTCAGTATTCAAAGCAAGTCGCATGTCCAAGTTCAACATCAGAAGAGCTGGGAAATGAACTCCTCTCTACTTCCCAGGTTGGATAGAGTGACTATTTGCTGAATAAGCCTAATCTACCATGAAATGAGGGACAGGAATGAATTTCCAGCAGCATCCAGATGTGTTTCTCTTCACTCCACTTGCTGGTTCTTGGGGGGCTAATTATATAGGTCCCTTTGCCTTTTCACTAACGACAACTAAAAAGAAATTGGATACACACCAGAAGCATTTACTAAAAAGGATCAGAGACGTAATAATATAGTAGGCCTCGACCTGGGAAAGAATTGGAGTTAAAGAAATGAATTAAAGCCATTTCTGTCCAAAAGGCATTTGCTCATGCAAAAAAAAAAAAAGACATCTGAGACACAAGGCTGCCTTTGGCCAATGGTCAAGGGTAAGTCCTCTG
>NW_017731581.1:595591-598393 GCF_001890085.2 Hipposideros armiger | reverse complement strand
ACCCCCAACCATAAAATTATTTTCGTTGCTACTCTATAACTGTAATTTTGCTACTGTTATGAATCGTAATGTAAATATCTTTTTGTTTTCTGATTGTCTTAGGCGACCCCTGTGAAAGGGTTGTTCGACCCCCAAAGGGGTTGTGACCCACAGGTTGAGAATAGCTGCTTTAGTATAACACAATCAAGTAACTAATAAAATGTAGGAAATGTCATAGCAGAAGTTTCTGTTTAAATGTTTTATAGATGTATATTTAATTTCGTTTCAATATTTTTCACAATTTACTTTGGATCCAAGGGATTTCAACAAATTAATGTGGCAAGTTTGGAAATAAAATAATTCTTTTAGCCTTTTTTCCCCCCCCATTTGGCACTGTACTGACATCTAGCAATGCTGAGAGAATCCAGTTCTTTCGTTCTTTTCCAAAGATTTAGACAACTATTTCCACTTTTTTTTTTTGAGATATTTGTAGAGACTAAGTAAAAAGCAGAGTAACTGAGCCAGAAATATCTGGTACTTCATTCAGCCAAGTTTCAATTGTAATATGCATCATTTTTCCACTGGAGGAGGCCAGTGAAAAATAACAAACCCAAGCCATAAAGGAAGCTATCAAGAAGCCACTAGGAAAATCAATTGACCACAGAAGCCTAAGGAACAGCAATCCCAGACTATATAGTGTATAGAGATAGATATTTCAGGCTTCATTCATGTATTCACTCCGCTTAGTACTTAAGGACATGGACTCTGGAGTCAGACTGCCTGAGTTTTCATCTTGACTTTGTTACCTGTTACTAGCATGTGACCCTGTTCAAATTACTCAACCTCTGTGTGCCTCAGTTTCCTGGTCTGTAAAATAGTACCTCTCTCCTAGGGTTGTTTAATATTTGCTCTTTGAACAGTGCTTGGCACATAGGAAACATTAAAGAAGTGCTTGTTAGATTAATTTATCAATCAGTTTAACAAGTATGCATCGAGCAACCACTATGGTTCAGGCATTGAGCCAGGGGCTTGGGTTACAGTGGTGAATGAGAGGGTCACAGCCTCTGCCTCCATAAGCCTGAGACTGTGGAGAAAGACAGGCAATTCAACAAGTGGTTACAGAAAATGTGATGAGTGTTTTGACAGGAGATGCATAAGGCATTACCGGAGCAGGGTTTGGAGGGATGTCCCTCGCCCAGGTCAAAGTCAAGTCTGGCTGTTCTTGGAAGGAGCTCTGCAGGCACCAGACAAGGCAGCACACGATAGTGGTTAGGTGGCCCTGGGAAGCCCAGCTCTCTGGGTTGGTAGCATGGCTGCATCACTTACTGCTTATGCGACTTTGAGCAACTTACTGAACCTCTCTGTACCTCGGATTCCTCACCTATAAAATGGGAATCATAATTGTCCTTGCCTCTTAGAGCTGTAGAGAGGATTAAGTGAGTTTACTCATCTCAAATATTGAAACAGCACCTGGAATATGGTAAGCATTACGTGGGTCTTAATAATAAGTATTATTTGAATATTAAGTATTATTACTTAATAACAAATATTATTCCATCATGAAAACAAGATAATAATATGATGGTATTGCTGTAGTTTGATCTTGCATAGCTCTCTTCTTTAACTTTACCTCCCTTTTAATGGGGCGGGTGACATTTTAGAGTATTATGTTTTTCCCACCTCTTTTGCCCAAATCAATGGTATAAGGAAAAACTTCCCCCCTTTTAAGTCTGGTTTTTAATACAGGTTTAAAAGGGACCTTTAAAATTCTAGAAGCTGGAGCCATTGTATGCACAGATAATACCAGCATGCCTTATGATGTATTTTGGCTTTTCTCGTTTGGAAAAAGCACTGAACTTGTAGTCAAAAGAGTTAGGTTTTATGCCTAGCTGGGCCGCTTTCTGGATGGTCTTGGGCAAGTCACTTAACTTGTCTGGTCTTCAGTTTTCTCATCTGTAACATAGGATAATGGTAATTCCTCATTTACCAAGTTGTTATGAAGACAGATGAGATACCAAATGGAGGAAGGAGGACTCTGTAATCTGTAAAGATCCATCCAGTTAGAAATACAGCTGATCTCCCTTATATGTGGAATCTGAAATAGTCAAATTCATAGAAGCAGTGAGTAGAAATGGTTGCCAGAGGCTAAGGAGCGAGGGGAATTTGTAGGTGATGGTCAAAGTTTCAATAATGCAAGATAAGTTCTGGAGATCTACTATACAGCATAATGCCTATAGCTAGCTATTGTACAGTGAAAATTTGCTAAGGGGGTAGTTCTTAAATGTTCTTATCACACACACACACTCAAAAACAACAATAATAAAGGAGGTGGGAAGAAACATTGGGAGGAGATGTATCTGTTTATGGCCCTGATGGTAGTGATGGTTTCACAAGTATATATACCCATCCCCAAACACATCAAGTTGTATACATTCAATATGTGTGGTCTTTTACATGTCAATCATACCTCAATAAAACAGTTAAAAAACCTTAGAAATACAGTCACATGCATTTGCCTCGTATAATCTGATCTAGTTTTCTATAGATGGTCACTCCTATGACCCAATAAGTCCTCAGCCAACTGCTCCAAAGCTTTGGTTACTTGTCACATTTCCAGATCAATCTAGGAAGCTGAACTAGGGCTTACATTGCAAGAGGGGTAGGTTTGTGGGAATAGGGAAGAAACTAAAATTGTTTTCTTTCTTTTTTTTAAAGATTTTTTTTTAATTAGGGAATTGGGGGGATGGGAACAGTGCTGGGGAATTGGGGGAAGGGGAACAGACAAGTTGCTGTCGTTTTGTTCTTCAGTCTAGTTGTGGAGGA
>NW_017731581.1:579201-593671 GCF_001890085.2 Hipposideros armiger | reverse complement strand
GGTCAGGGGGCAGCTGGGAGGCTCAGTTGGTTAGAGCGCATGCTCTTAACAACAAGGTTGCCAGGTCGACTCCCGCATGGGATGGTGGGCTACACCCCCCCCCCCCCACCACTAGATTGACTTGGAGCTGATGGGTCCTGGGAAAAACACACAGTTACCCAATAAATTTAAAAAATAAATAAATAAAATAAAACAAAAATAAGGGGGTCAGCAGAGGTTTGTCAAAGAAATTCTCACTTGGAAAGAGCATCACAGAGGACCACTCTGCAGACCCAGGCTGCAAGTTCAGCTTTGTCTGTTACAATCCAGAGATTATTTAAGTGCTGAGAACTCAGGCAGCCAAGATGATGGAAGAATTGGGTTTTAACGTGCTTAAAATGATTGAAAAGTTCTCTGTGTAGTAGGAGAGATGGGCACAGAAGAGAGTTTAAGTAGGGTGTGTAATGAAAGCTGATAGCTATGAAGTAACACAGCAAGGCAGAACACGGTCTCCTGGAAAGGTCAGCCAGTCACCCAGACAGGCCCCCCACTTCTGCCTGGGAAAGTGGAAATTAACTAAGTAATTTATTATTCTCATTCACTTATATATTTATGCAAAATATTAAGTACCTCCTAAGTGCCAGGGACTGTGCAAGGCCCAGGGAATAAATTTATTGGTGAATAACACACCAGAAACATACTTGTTCTTGAAAAAGTTGGGTTTATTGACTTGTTTCTGCAAAGGAGAATACATACCATGAGGAACCTTGAGGCATTCCAGTATGAGGCTATTAGAGAGGACTTAAAGGATTGGGTTTTGGTTAGGTAATTTGGGGGAGGGTCCAAAGATTTGGTCTGTATTGAGTGATTTCAGAAAGTGGGGGGTAATTCTATGATTGGCATATCAATATATCTTATCTGTAGGGAGGACAGACTAGAGTAAGGCTAAAGCTGTAACTGGAAAAGAAGTGCCAGTTACCATGTTAGCCGGAGGGAGGATATTTGGTGTTTTGTAGCTTGGATAACGTTAATGTTTTCTCTCTGTTCAGATTTGATTACAAGTAGTCTTGTTTTGGTCTTGTTTTATCAGGGTCACAGCGTGCCCTTGTCTGATGTTAATGTGTGACATTATTCATGTTCAGTGGGAAAACATCACGACCCAGCTATGAGGGCTGGGCCAGCTCATAGCAACACCAAGGCCTAAGTGATTATATCAGGCCAGCTCCTGGATATCAGGGGTCTGCTTTTCTCTTTCTCAAGAGTAACTAAGCAAATGCATCATTTCGGATTATGCTAAGAGCCATAAAAAATGAACAGGATGTCATGACAGGGAATCAAGGGTGGAGTGGGACCCATTTGCATGGATTGGTTGAAGAAAGCCTCTCTTAGGAAGTAATGTTCCAATCAAGACCGGAAGCACATTACATTTGCTTAAATACAAGTGGATTCTGAATCACAATGTAACATGTATTTCTTATTATGGGTTGCCACCAAAAAAAAAGAAAAAAGAAAAAATGAAAACCATTGCATGGTGAAGATATCAACATGGGTAAGAGAGAAAAGAGATTAGGTCGGACTCATACGAGTCCTTATAGGCAAGGAGTTTCTATTTTAAGTATTAAATTGATCCATCTAAAATTGTTGATTTTTATTTTTTGACCAGGGGTTTCACTTGGTTCAACTTAATACAATGAACCACCATCAAAGGTTTTTAGTAGCGGAGTGTCCTGACAGGACTTAGGTTGTAAAGGATTGCCCTGGGTGCTGGGTGGAGGATGGATGGGAGGAAGGTGAGAGGGCAGGGAAAAGGTCAGTAAGGATGTGGTTGCTTTGAAATTCCCTGTTCTGATACTGACTCCCCAGCATGGTTGTCTTGGAAATCTGTTTTGTTCATTACCCAGCAGAGTGTAGGCAGTAGGGCACTGACTTATGCTAAAAACATTCGCGAGAGGCTGATAATAGTAAAATCAGAATACCAGTTTACTTTATTTTATTTTATTATTTTTATTTTTTTTAGCTGAGCCATCCCGCCACCTGTTGGCAGCTCAGCGGCTGCTCAGCTCGGGCCGGGAATCAAACCTCTGTTGCTCAGAGCTCAAACTCTTGAGCGAGCTCTTAACCAACTGAGCCACTCAGCCGGCCCTAGAATACTAGTTTATTAATTCACAATGAGAAGTAAAACATCATGTGACTGAATTCCGGTGTTTGCTGGCTAATGCCATCCCTTTACGTGGGAGTTAAGTAAAAATCAATAGGTTGTCTGATGAGATTGCAAGAAATCAGGGCAGGTGGAATTAGAGCCACTGTTAGCACACTCGGTTGGCATGACCCCTTGTGGAAAACACACTGTGTATGGAGGCCTAGTTTACACTACACGAAATATAGTTGAAACAAAATTTTTACAAATCAGAACATACTCTTATTACTTGTGAGATAGTGATATTTTTCTTTTTTCTTTTTTTTTTCAGTTGAAAAAGAACTGAGGAATAAGCCCAATAAAATGATTTCAAGATCACATGGATTACAACTCACAATGTGAAAATCATTGAGTCAATTCATCTTGATTTGCAATCACACTGTGATAGCTTAAGTCATGCTGATGCCCTAACAGTAGCACCCCTAGACTTGGAGTGAGGATACAGGCTGCCCCCTGCAACAACACCCTGGCTTTCACAGTTCAGAGCCTTGGGCAAGCTCCCCAGGCTCTATCTGTCTCCCATAGTCCTTCAAAACCTGCTGGGGACCTTCCTTTTGTCAGCTCAGAGTTGGTTTCCGGCTCTCTGCCCAGCTCCAGGTGATGGACGGCACCTCATTTGAACTGCTTCCTTTCTCAGCCTGGTCTTGCCTCTTTATGCTTTTGAGCAGCGTGGCCCTTCTCACTCTGGGTGGAACAGAAGCAGAGAAAGTCACCTGCACGGCTGACTGGGCAGCGCCCCAAATTGAACTGGGCTACACTGCTCCACATTTCAGAGTCAGCAAATTGGGGTTAGATCGAAGAATACAGTTCCACCTCCAGCAGAAGTTCAGAGCTGACTGGACCCTTGGGGCGCAGGTGAAATGAGTCTAACTGAGGACTCTGGAGTTGGAGCCATGATTCAAAATACCCAAGAGCCACAAGGCCAGCAGAGGCACCTGCAAGGGAGGTTTCACCCTTCACCCTGCAAGAGTCTCACCAAACAAGAGTCTTGCTTGCTGCTGATTCAAGCTTCTTACCTGAACAGCAAACAGACAGATGCTTCTTGGCTCCATTAGGTCACCCTGGACCGGTAGGGATGGGATGATGCTGAGATAAGTTAGAGGTCAAGAAAGCCAAGATGGCCTGTTGTGGGGACTGACCCTTTAGAAAGGCCCAGGTGCAGACGTTGTCACTTTAAGCTCTTTGGGTTAACCCTACATAGAAATGTGGTTCTGCATCATGAAGGCAGTACTACCACGCACATCTGCAATCAGCTCCTGGAATGGTCCTGGTTGTTGAAAGATTCTTGAACTTTCCCCCAGCCCCATGTCTCTGAGACAGGATTCTTCCTACTCAAAGCACACTCAAAACATTAGAAAAAGGGAAGCAGTCATTAGAAAAAGGGAGGCAGACAGTTTGTTAAACTGTACCTATAAAAATAGTACCAAAATAATAAAATGCCTAGAATTGGGGAATAAGGTCAGGAAAAGGTTATCCTTGGAGAGTCACAGTTTCATGGATTCAACTGTTTATTGAGCCAGGTACGTCAGCTGGTTGCTAAAGGTTAGATGTGAGAGGAAGATGGTATCTGCTCTCATACTCTTTAGAGGCTTAGCCATGAAACAAAAATTTGCCAAATCATTAACCTGAGCAGGAAACTAATCATGATTATAAACTATAAACTAAAATAGTGATGACACTGTTTGCATGCAATAGTCATTTGCAAAAATTCATGTCTTAATCCAGTCAGGCCGCTAATAACCAAATACTGTAGAGTGGGTGGTTTAGAAACAGAATTTATTTCTCACAGTTCTCGAGGCTGGAAGTCTGAGATCCAGGTGCAGGCACGGTCAGGTGAGGGCCCTCTTTCGGGTTGCAGACTTCTCAATGTATTCTCATTTGGTGGAAGGAGCGAGCTAGCTCTCTGGAGCCTCTCTTTATAAGGGTATTAATCTCATTCATGAGGTCTCTGCCCTCAAGTCCTAATCACCTCCCAAGGGCCCCATCTCCTAATGCCATCACATTAGGGATTAGGATTTCAATATATTCTAATTTGGGGGTTTACAAGCATTAAGACCATAGCAAATCTTAAAAGACAGATTGCATATGTGTTCCAGATCTGGAAGACCAAGTCCAATCCCATGAAAAGGTTGCTGATTGAATTAATTCAGGGAAAAAGGAAAAAAACAGAACAAAAATTTGTTAACAGAAATAGAGTGGTCTTTCTTCTTGGGAAAAGGGGAGCAAAAGACCTAGATTTGTGGCTGCCAGTGTCCTGTGGAGAGTGGGCCTGGACAACTTCTCCAAAGATTTCTGCTCGCTTCATAATATCTCTGGAGAAACGCACTGGAATTCTCTTTTGCCATTTACTCTCCTTATAAAATAGAATTAGTAAGACTCAGTCCCTCTATGATTGAAAAGAAACTGCTAAAATTGAATTTTTAAAGCCCATTTGGTCATGATGTATTATCCTTTCTATATATTGCTGAATTGGTTTTGCTATTTTTAGTAGTTGTTCCTATTAAGGAGTTTCACATCTTATGTTCATGAGTAATATTGGTCTGTAGTTTTCTTGTAATGTCTTTGACTTTATCAGGTTAATAATGGCCTCATAAGATTAACTGGGAAGTGTTTATTCCTCTATTTTCTGAATGTGTTTGTGTAGGATTGATAACATTCCTTAAATGTTTGTTAACATTCACCAAGTAAGCCATTGAGGCCTTGAATTTTCTTTGTAGAATAGTTCATTATCACAAATTCAATTGCATTAACAGATATAAAGCTATTTGTGTTTTCTATTTGGTAATTTTTGTCTTTTAGGGAAACTGACCATTTTATCTAAGTTGTCATATATATTGGCATGAAGTTTTTCATAATATCCCCTTACTATCTTTTAAATGTCTGTAGCATCTGACATAAAGTTTTCTCTTTCTTCAGTGTTTTTATCTCTTTTTCTCTTATCAGTCAAGCTAAGGATTATCGATTATTTTTTTTTAATTGTGGAATTGGGGGAGGGGAACAGTGTTGGGGAATTGGGGAAGGGGAACAGCCAAGTTGTTGTCCTTCAATCTTAGCTGTGGAGGGCACAGCTAGCTCAGCTCCAAGTCCAGTTGCCATTCGGCTGCCCAGCGGCAGCTCGCAGCCTCTTAGCTTAAGGTGCCGTGTTCAATCTTAGTTGCAGGTGGGTGCAGCCCACCATCCCATGTGGGAGTCGAACTGGCAACTTTTGTTGTTAGGAGCATGGGTGCAGCTCACTGGCCCATGTGGGAATTGAACCAGTGACCCTGTTGCTCAGAGTTCATGCTCTTAACCAACCGAGCCACTCGGCTGGCCCTTAAGGGTTTATCAATTTTATTTTTTTCAGAGAGCAGCTGGTTTCATTGACTTAATCTCTTTTTGTTCTTCCATTATCTTTTTACTTGATTTTCATTTATTTGTTGTTTTCTTCTCTCACATACATTTAATTTGCTTTGCTTTTCCAAGATGCTTGATTATCATTCAGTTTAAGATATTTTTAAATTTTGCTTGTGATTTTTTTTCTTGTCCCCTTATCAATAGTTCTTTCTTAAACTTATTCTGCCTTGTGCACCAACATTTTTCTCCTGTACATTCATTCAACAATTATTTATTGATCACTTACTATGAGGCATTAGGTACGCTTCTTTAGGTACTTGAGAGACGTGAGTGAATAAAATAAATTTCCCTGACCACACAGAGCATACATTATAATGTGGGTTACAGTTTTATGATTTGGCCTGTATTGGTTCTTAACAAAGGGTTCCCTTCCTTTTGAAATCTTGACACACAATTTCCTTCTTATATTTCCATTATGACTCTATAGTACTTATTTGCAACTATGAAATGATGCCAGTGATTTTTACATTTAAAAAACACTTAATACCTCATATTTATACCTGAACAGTTGATTCAAACCACTTGTCTACATGTATATTTCCTAAATTTATAATCATCTTTTTGAGAGAGATGGTGTTTTTGTTTGTTTGTTTGTTTGTTTGTTTGTTTTGAGAGAGATGGTGTTTATTGTGAGAATTGTTCTATGTCTGAAGGCAGGAAGATGGACTGGATTTTCATAGGCATCTTCTAGCTTTAGGATTCAATCAGCACCATGGTTTCTTAACATTGGCAAGCAGAAAAATTACTGAAGTGATCTGTCTGAGTGCTGGGATTATGCTGACTTAATTTTCTCTTTTATGCTTTCACTGTTTGAAAAATGAACAAAGGAAGGAGCCCTTCCAACAACCTAACGCCTCAAACATAATTAACACCTTTTCCTGGTCACTTGCGGAGTGATCCTAGTTTTTAAAATAATACATTTTTAAAACAAGCAAATAAATATAAAATAAAACAAAAAATGAATACCTGGTAAGGGATTAACACCCAGAATATATAAAGAACTCCTATAACTCAACAACAGAAAAACACAATCAAAGTTTTTAAAATGGGCAAAGGGGGCCGACCAAGTGGCACGTTGGTTAAGAGTTGGCTTGGGACGCCAGCTCTGAGCAGCAGGGCCCCAGTTCAGATCCCACATGAGGGTCAGTGACGCTGCGCCCTCTATAGCTAAGATGGTGAACAACAGCTAGATCTGGAGCTGGGCTGCCGTGAGTCTCCAGCTATGGCGTAGGCTGCAGTGGAGCTGCTGTGGGCTGCCATAAGATACCGTGAGTGGCGGTAAGCTACTGTGAGTGGCTGGCAGCCAGCATGAGCTACCAAGAGTCACCGTGAGCGGCCATCCAGGGGCCGGTGACCAATCTGCCTCACCCAGGAAGAGCACAATGATAATACCAACATGGGCCAGTGAAGCGATGTCCTCCACAACTAGACTGAAGAACAAAAGGACAGCAACTTGTCTGTTCCCCTTCCCCAATTCCCCAATAAAATCTTAAAAAAAAAAATGGGCAAAGGACCTGAATAGACATTTCTCTAGAGAAGACACACAAATAGATGATGGGTACATGGAAAGATGTTCAACATCACTAATATAAAGGAAATGCAAATCAAAACCACAATGAGATACCACTTCGTATCCATTAGAATGGAGATATATATCTATGTTTATATCTATCTATCTCTCTAACAGGTGTTGGCACAGATTTGTAGAAATTGGAACACGTGTACACTGTTGGTAGGAATGTAAAATGGTGCAGCTGCTGTGAACAATATGGTGATTCCTCAGAAGGTAAACACAGACTTATCATTGATCCATCAATTTCACTTCTGGGTATATTCCCAGAATAATTCAATGTGTGAACTTTAGATATTTGTACACCCATGTTCATAGCATCATTATTCACAGTACTCAACACGTGGAAGCAACCGAACTGTCCATCCACAGGATGAATGGATAAACAAAATATGGTGTCTACATACAATGGGCTATTATTCAGCCTTAACAAGGAAGGAGATTCTGACATGTGCTATAACATGGATGAGCTTGAGGACATCATACTAAGTGAAGATAAGCCAGTCACCAAAGTACAAATATTGTATGATTCCACTTATATGAGGCACTTAGAGTAGTCAGATTCATAGAATCAGAGAGTAGAATGGTGGTTGCCCAGGAACTGAGTGGGAGTAGGGAGTGTTTAATGGGTACAGAGTTCAGTTGGGGAAGAGGAAAACATTCTGGAGATAGATGGTGGTGATGGTTGCCAAACAGTGTGAATGTACTTCATGTCTCAGAACTGTATACTTAAAAATGGTTAATTTTATGGGTGGCTGGTTAGCTCAGGTGGCTAGAGCACAGGCTCATAACACCAAGGTTGCCGGTTCAATCTCCATATGGGCCAAGGAGTTACGCCCTCCACAACTAGATTGAAGACAAATACTTGATTTGGAGCTGATGGGTCCTGGAAAAACACACTGTTCCCCAAGAAAATTTCTTTAAAAAGAAAAAAAAAAGGTTAATTTTATTTTTTGTACATTGTAAATAAAAAAAGTAAGTACCTAATTTTTGCTCTATGTACTATGCAGAGGTAATTTTAGAAACCAAGAAGCAACAGTATTTCAAGGCTAGATAGTTCTCTCTTTTTTTCTTAAATTATATTTTAAAAATAATTACCTTGCTTTAGGATTGTCGTGCTTATGGCTGGAGGTAAAAATCTTAAAATCACAGTAAATTCCGAGTTCCTCCAGCCCCATCCATTTTCTATCTAATTTTAAAAGCATTTAAATTAGTCTTATTGCTACTTAAGTGCTTATTAAATGTGCAATTTAAAATGTATAAGGTTGTGGAACATGGTGGCCTTAACACTGTCATGGGAACCTCATTGATAGAATTCATTGGTACTATACTATTATTAGTATATTCATTCATCTTTATCAGAAACTCTTGTTCATAGCTCCTTTTTCCTTTCTTTTATCCCCATCCTTTACCCCCATTGTTCTTCAGTCTGCTCATCTATTATTGTAGCAGAATATCTTCTAAGTGTTTTATGTCAAATTCATGTTATTTCACCAAATCTTTGCAGCAACCCAAGCAAAGTATTATTATTTCTATGGTAATAGATGAGGAAACTCAGGCTCAGAGAGGTTGAACAACTTGCTCATTATCACACAGTAAGTCACTGGCAAAGCAGAAATTTAGATTCAGGACAACCTGTCTTAATAAAAATCTCTCTTCAACGCCAGCAGCATATGGTACCTTATTTTCAATTTCTTCCTGAAATCTTGACTCTTCCATAATGTTCAAAGAGAAGATACAAAATAACCATCACTGAAGAATGACCGTAAGCTGAATAGAAGCAGAAAAATGATGTGTGTGGCAGCTTCATGTTAATCTGGAGGTTTTCTTAAAATCTCCTTTCTCTAATGTATGCATTAATTTTTGTATTGTTTGTACTTGGGAATTTTTCCTATTGTCCTTTGTTTCTGCGTTGACATCACGCCCTGAACAGTGCAGTAGTTTATTTCAATGGTTTCTTGTTCCTCATACACAGTTTTGCTTTGAGTATTCTTCTGATGGGATGAATGCTTTTCTCCTTCATCACACTCAGATTTCTGCATCCCTCATAACTCCTCACTCTCCTTCACACACTCTCTGCCCAAGAGCGAGCCAAGTATTCATGTTAATTCCCAGAGTACAATCTAGACTCTTTTTGATCTGATAAATTGACTTTGCCTCCTGTGCTTTTACACTTGTTTCCCTGTTTCAATGTCATGCTCCGTTGTGGCACATACCGTCTGTCAGGACCAAAGTTCCCGCACGTTTTTGAACCTCTCAAAGTGGTTCAACCAGCTAATTCCTTAGCTGGAGTCCTGGTGTTCTTTATAAGAGGAAATATGGAGTATTTAGGATCCTCATTAGGTCCATATTGGTAGTCCAGGCATCAGGAACAGAGGAACCCAGGCTTCTTATTCTAGAGTTTTCAGGTACTACTTGCAAGAAGAGATGGTTTATGAAACCGTCTTCCAGGAGCCCACAATATAGTCTGGCAATGGGTAGGAAACAGGAGCTTGGCCTTTCCCCAGCCTTACTCATTCAGCAAACGTTTATTGGCTACCTTTTGGGTACCTCTGCTCTTCTATGTGGAGCATTCAGCCCAGAGGGACAGGCAAAGTTGTGGAAAATTATAACGCATTATGGGAGAGCACAGCATTTAATCCAGCCCGAGGTAGGAGAGTAGGATGCGGAGAGGTGATGCCTGAGGAAAGTAAGCAGATGAAGGGACTAAACGTATTCTAGAATGAGAAGATAGTGCCAACAAAGATTCAGAGGGAAGGAAGATGTGATTAGAGGGAATACTCCATGAAGAGGGGGGGCTGCCCTGGTAAAAGGCCCGGGGAGCTGGAGGGGCTGAATGTTTATCTAAGTACAGTAGTCCCCCTCTTACCTGTGGTTTTGCTTTCTGTAGTTTCTGTTACCTGTGGTCAACCATAGTCTGAAAATGTGAAATGGAAAATTCCAGAAAGAAACAATTTACAAGTTTTAAACAGCCGTTCTGAGTAGCATGATGAAATCTCAATCTGTCCTGCTCTGTCCTACCCAGGACTTGAATAAAACCTTTGTCAGCATATCCTGGCCCATTAGCCACGGAATAGCTAGCTTGGTTATCAGATCAGTTATGAAAGAGAGAGATCACATTCACATAACTTTTATTACAGCATATTGTTATGACTGTTCTATTTTATTATTAGTTATAAGTAAGTTAATCCTTACTGTGTCTCACTTATAAATTAAACTTTATCATCATAGCTTATCATAAACTTTATATAATTTAAACTTTATTTATTTTGTAAATAAATACCTATTTACACATAGGTATGTGTATATAGGAAAAAACATAGCACATATAGGGTTCAGTACTATCTAGATTTCAGGCATCCACTGGGGATCTTGGACTTGGTATTTCCTGTGAATAAAGGGGGTACCTCTATTTAGCACTTATTTTGCCTTAGAAATAGTTTATTTTTATTTAACAAACACGCATATAGCACTATGTGTCGGATATCCCTACATGGTGTCTCAGGGCAGCAAAAGAGCAAAAGTGGGAACGGCGAGGCCTCTTAAATTCCAGGCTCGGAACTTGGCCCAGTGTCACTTCCACTGCCCTTTTTTTGGGTTCAAGCAAGTCATAAGGTCCACCCAGATTCAGTGTGGCAGATGATTACACAAGGGCTTGAATTCAGTCATTCATTGGGGGGCCTTTTAATAACAATCTTCCACAACAAGCACATCATAGGGATGTAGCAGAGGTGGGTAACAGTGCAATAGGGAAAGAAATAGTAGGGAAAGAAACACCTGAGTCGGTCGGGGGGAATCAAAGGGAAGCAGCATTAGTACAGGTCCTGAGATTTAGAAGACCCTCGTGTTTGGGAGGTTAACTTGGCGAGTGGTCAACGGAGGGTTGGGGAACGGAAGGAAGTGCATTCCAGGCCAATAGAACAACAGGTGCAAAGGCAATCAATATAAGGTACCAGAAAGCACGCTGTACTTGGGGAAATAATAATAATATTCAGAATGGTCAGGGTAGGGGCAATTGAGGAAGAGTGAGGCGAGGAGGTTGAAAGAGGCTGAACCTGATCAGGAAGTGGCATGAGTGCCTTGCTAAGACGTTTCAAATATTACCCTTAGGTAATAGGTCATTGAGAAATTTTGATCAGAGCAGGCACGTGATATGATTTGTGTATTTGAAAATACACTTTGGGAATCCATGAGAGAGGGATGAGATGGAAGTCAGTCAGACCAGTGAGAAGACAATTGCAAAATACCAGGTAAAAGAAGATGAGACCTGATGAGGACAATGGCCTAGGGAGCAGAGAGAAGAAAAAGTGTTCCAGAAATATTGATGTGATAGAATGAATAGGATTTGGCAATTGAAGAAAAACTACAGAATGACTCCCAGGTTTCTGAGTTTAGCAGCCAAGTAGATACAGGTGGTAGGGTTTTAAGAGAAAAGCGTTCTTTAAGTTTTGGATTAATTGATTGTTTTTGAGATGGCTATATGACCATCAGTAGAGATGTGGGGTAGACAAGTTGCATATACAAATCTGAAGCCCAGGAGAGAGGACTGGATTACAGATACAAATACATAATTCATCAGTAAACAGGTGGTAGTAAGAAACCATGGATTTCCATAGAACAAAAAGAACAGAGGCTAGGGATGACTGAAAAGGAAGGGCTACATTTAATGGTGAAAAGAGGAAGAGAAGTTCCTGTAGGAAACTGAAAAAAGAAGTAGAAAGACAGAAGAAAAACCAGGAGCCCACATGTCAAGGGAGAGAATGCTTGTAAGCGTGATGATGGGGGTGGGCGGTGGGGGGTGGCTACAGGAGCTTAAAGAGTTCCTTCAGAGAAGCAAAGCGATCTAGGGAAAGGCAAGTGTGTGGGCTTAAAAAGTATGTGGAAGGGAAGGCTTGTAATAGTTGTGCTGAGAAAGAAAATCTTCTTTGAATGTCACTTCCTGCCAAGTTTCTGCTCAGTATTCTTCTCACTTTCATGCTGAACTTCAGGAAAAGTCCCTTTGCCTTTTCACTTTTTCTTACTTTCACTCTTTAAAACCACTTTCATTGTAGTCTGGCATTTGTCTCTATATAACAATGACTTTCAAAAAATCACCAATGACTTTTGTGTTCCAACTAATATACATTGTGTCACGTAATACTATTTGTTCAAAGGAATAAATATGCCTGATAATTCTTAATAACATACTCTGTGATTTTGTCTAAATTTTTTAATTCGGATTTCCAACAGTAAAATGGGAATATAAACTATTTTCTCTCAGCCTCAGTGGAATGTTGGAGTTGATAGAGTGAGGCTGGTAAGACACATGGAAACCTGAGATAAGTAGCTATAATTACATCATTTCAATAGGATTGTATCAGGGGTGAAGTGAGATAATGAACTAATAATAATAATAATAATAATACATAACTATATATAAAGTATAAAATAACATGTAAATATATTATATATCGTAGTACTATTATGTATTATTATAAGATAATGTAAAATTCTCAATAAATATCTGGCATGTGCTAGCAAATGGTAATGAGCATATTTTCTTTTGAAAATTAGCAAACTAAAATTTAGCAAGTGAAAAAGGCAGGTCCAGTTATTTGGGGGTACTTAGGTAGAAAAATATTTGGTGTTTATGAAATGATGTGTCTGAAAATAAGCTCCCGTGTTGGGTGGGAGTGGGGTGTAGGAATTGATCATGATATTGAAGCTAGGAGTTCATTATTCTTATTTGTATACATTTGAAAATTTCATACTAAAAGTTATGATTTGTTTCACACTACACAACTATGTTGACACAATGCACTTGGTATATTGAAATGTAATGAAAACTTAGTTTGTAATCTCCCAAACGGCTTTTTGAGGTTTAGGCACCTTACCCCCCCCCCCCCCCAACTCCACTCTCCAAAATAAGGGAGTAATGCAAGGCATACTTAATTTGAGATGGAGACAATGGTTTGAATTTACGACTTTTATATCATAAATGGGCGTCATTTCAATAATTAGTCTCAGAACATGTTTTTCCATTCCCCCAACCAACGCTAGTCATCATTAGAAACTACAAGTCCCAGGATGCACAGCGCGGCCAACGTCAAATCAAGGACCTCGCATCTCCCAACTGGTTGCCCTCGCCTTATTTGAAATGGGAATAATCCCGGCGAAAATTGACGTATGTGACCCAGAGCAGATTTTCGAATCATTGTGCGCCTGGGCCGGTCGAGCGTGCAGTTTGGAGAGGGCAGCGTGGTACCTTTCTGTTCAGGTGTCGCCCCGGGCAGCCTCACCCTTTTCTGGGGCTTCCGTGCGGCAGGGGGGGCTCCGTTAGTGCGCCTCTAAGATGGCGACGCTGTTGGCGGTAAATTCGGGTAAGCGTGCGGCGGGGCAGAAGGGAAACCGGCGCAGGGCGATGATCGGTTCTTCAGGGAGACCCCTGAGCTGTGAGGTTCCTGAGAGTCCAGGCCCCCACTTGTGCACAGTGCCCGCTTCTCACTGGCCCTGGGCCTGGAGTCCCGCCCCTCCCCAGTTTGAATGGCGCGCGTTGGGGCTGCGGCTCGAGGTCCCTCGAGTTGAGGTTGAGGGTCGCGAGGCTCGGAGGGCTTGGTCCACGGCAGCCGGACATGCAGCCTCTCCCAGCCCAGGGCCAAGCGTGGTCCTTCCCACACCCCATCCCACGTTGTGTCTGTGGGCCAGGATTTCTGCAGGATTCGCGAGTCTCGGGCCATGAGGCCGGACGACCTGAGGTTTTTCAGCCACGAGCGCAGGCTGAAAACTCGCACCCCAAGCTAGGCACTGGGACCCCCACATGGAGGATGGGGGCGGGGAGGGGGTCCTGCAGGAAGCGAGGGCCCTCGATTATGAAGCCTGCAACCCGGAAGGTGGCCATGGAGGTGTGTCACGGGCTCAGCAAATGGCTCCCAGTGGCCGGTCCCTGGCTGCTGCTGTACCTTTGGAGCAGCAAGTCTCCGGGGCGGGGTAGAAGCTAGAAGGTAGTAAAGAAACTCGGACGGAATTTGGGGTGGGTTCTCTTCTGGCGATTCTCGACCTGGGGCGGTAGCCTCCCCCAGCCCCCAGGGGCGTTTTAAAGAGTGGGTGCATTTTGATTGTCACAACTCCAGGGATGAACTGTTGGCGCCTAGTGGGCGGGGCAAGGATGCCTGACACGAATTGCCTGCTCAGAATGTGAGTGCCTGGATTGAGATGTACTTAACTTCTCGGGCACCATTAAGAGCGTATCTGAGCGGTAAATGCTTGTAGAGAATCTCACTCAAGAGGACTCTTTCTTGGGTGCCTTTTCTTTTTCTGCCTCCATACGGTCATTTTTATTGGCTTGTTTTTTG
>NW_017731581.1:571063-572742 GCF_001890085.2 Hipposideros armiger | reverse complement strand
CTCAGTGATCTCTTTGATATTGGAGAGCTGGCTGCTGTTGAGCTTCTCCTTGCCGGTAGGATAACACTTAACCTGTGCTAAGGTAGCACCGAGCTATAATGTTATCACTTAGAGTTTAAAGTAGCGTATCATTTAGATTCCAAAGTGGTTTCTAAGGATGTCGTTTATTTGAAAAACCATATTCAAAATATTCCCTTTGGTTTATATTTGACTAAGGCTTTAGTTTAGTGATCGGAGTTGTTAAAGGTAATTTTAACTTTTAAGATAAGCTTTTACATGATCATTGGCTGCATCTCAGAAATCTTATAGCGCAAAGCATTTATTGTCGTATCATGAGTAAGAAGGTAAGGCCACTGCTTTATTGGAATTTTCTTTCTGAGGAAGTGATTCAGATAATGAATAGATGAAAATAATATAATTTCAATAATACTGAATTCTAGGAAGAAAATAAAGCAAGACAGTGGGATAGAGAGAGATGGAAGCTGGTAGGGGGCAACTCTAAATGGGGTACTTAGAGAAGGCCTCTCTGAGATTGGGACATTTGACCTGAGACCTGCACGATGACAAGGTGCCAGAGCACTGGGGAGGGGTGGTCCAGGCCGAGCAAACAGCTCGTGCTTGGGGCAAAAGGGTGAAAAGGACCAGTGGTGGGAACACTAGGAATGAGGGGAGTGTGAAGGAAGACGAGGCTGGTGCAGGAATCACATCATAGCCAGTCGTGTAGACCACGAAAATCATTTGGATTCCATTNGGACATATTGCTTCCTGCCCCGCCCTTCAGAGTAGGGTAGGTGTCCCCTTTTATAGACTCTCAGCATTCTGTACTTCATCATATCTCTTATGATCCTGGTAATTGTCTTTTGAAGCTTATGTTTAATGTCTCTCTGTCTTGTTGATCTGTAAGTTCCAAGAGGGATCCTGTCTGGCTTGCTCAGTCTGCAGTCCCGGGCTCATAGAAGGCCCTCTGTAAATCCTTGCTGAGTGAATGAATGATCCAACTTGACTTGTTTAAGCCTGTCCTCGCCCTGCACATCGCACCTTTTAAAAATATTCCCAGTACATTGCATTCTTCTGACAACATTGTTCAAAGGATTGTAATGCATTGAGTTAGATTACAGTTATCGTTCATGTCATTCTTATTGTCCTGGTAACTTTATTTTGTTTTGTGTTTTCTCAGATTGCAGTTAAACATGTCTAGACATCATCCTTTACAGCTTAGGCTATTGTTAGTTCTAAGTTTCATTTATTGAGTGATTGATTGGTTTTGACTAGTTTCCCTTTTGAATTCTTTATAAACACGCATGGGAACCATGTCTGATTGTTTGCAGACAGAAACCTTGGACTCCAGGGGTAGTGTCTTTTCAAGTAGTGGGTCTGAAATAAATTTAGTGGGTCCCCCACCAAAAGAGGGAAAAGTATACAAAATATGAGTGCATGACGGAATAAATGAATGAATATTCATATTTTACATAAAAACAGTTTCAGTTTTGCATGTATGTGTGTACTGGGTTGCAATCTAGACTATTCCTTACCATGGATTAGAGTCAAAAAAAGGTGGAAAGCCACCAGTCTGACATCCTGAATTTCACTTCCGCTCTTTGAATTCTCTTTCACACTTTCACACCTATGGAAGCATTTGTTCACACTTTCCCTTAGCTGTTTTTTGTCACCCAGATTTT
>NW_017731581.1:568469-569834 GCF_001890085.2 Hipposideros armiger | reverse complement strand
TTGCTAAATTTTACAAAACCTGTTTTACTCTCTCTACTCCTGCTTTTCATTTGGATGATATGGAGGGATGGAAAGGCACTTAGACATTTATTGGGTACCTAATATGCCAGGCACTGTATTGTATGTTTTATCTTGTGCCTCTCCTTTAATCACTCAGCCCTAAGAACCACTCATGATGTCCTGATTTTATATACGTGTAAGTTAACGGAAGTTTAAAGAGGTTATTTCCCCACTCCATGTCACACAGCTAATAAAGTGGCAAAACCAGGTTTAGCTGACATTCCAATTGAAAGTCAGGATTTACTTTACCTTACAAGTAAGTGAGAAAAAATGATGTGTATATTTTTGCTTGAGAATTTAGTAAGTGTGCTTTCATGTGAACGTTTGGTCTGTATGTGTAACTCCGTATATTTCAAAGTAGCAGTGAGCATGACAAACGTGTAGACAGCACCTTACATTTTTTTTCCAAAGATATGTTTCATTGGATGCTGATTTTATTTATGTTTTTCTTTCAGCTGCAAGTCTATGGGGTCCTTACAAAGACATTTGGCAAACAGTGGGAAGTGTGCTTTGGAGAAGACAGCCTGAAACTGCTCATCTCCTTGACATGATTTTGAAGAAACACAAACCGGACTTCATCTCATTGTTCAAAAACCCAGTAGGACATTTTCATTTTCGCCTTTTGGATTAGCTTTTTTTTTTTTTAAAGACCAAAGGAGCAAATAAACTCCTAATGCATGTAAATGAAATGTTACTTGTCCTCGTCCATTGATTCCGGGAGTTTTCTTTAAAAATGTACTTTTTTCCTAGGAGCAATTGTTATCTTTTTGTTCTCCACAGAAGTTAATATTGTATTTATTTCTCTCTAGCTAGGAGATAACTTAATAACATTTGAATGCAATTTAGAAAGTCAGTATATTCTAAAAACATGAGTCTCCTTGGAATCTGACTTCAAGTTAATACATCTGAGCTCAGTAAGAATGATGCCTTTGTTTGTTTCCAGGTACACTTCAACATTGTAACTCTTCATGATGTTATGTGAGTTGTGTTATCTGAACAAATCAATTCTTGCATAGCATTAATCACTGCGTCTTGAAATCCTTTTCACCCAGAACTAGAATACTTCAGTGGAGGGATTCATACTGGGAAACTCCTTTCCTTGCTGTTTGATAATTTTATTTTATAGACTAACAAGGCCATCTGAGAACTATTTATGGGTTCGTCTTACCAGATACGGCCTTTTGATTATTAGCTTTTTTAGCTGTTTATATTAGAAAGAATCCTAGCCTGGGAACCAGTTGAGCTGAGTTCATGTCTGGGCTGTATCACTAGAATTATATGCCCACAGGCAAGTCATCTGACTTA
>NW_017731581.1:468319-566929 GCF_001890085.2 Hipposideros armiger | reverse complement strand
CAATTGCAATGGAAAGTTATTGGCAGGACTTTAAGCAGAAGAATTACATAATCCAGAATATCTTTGAAATTATTTCTCTTCTATATAGAGAAAAGATAGACATTTCCATAAAATAAGCAATTCATTTTAATTAGAAGTGCCATGTGAAGGAACCATGTGGGCATTTTAACTGAAAGAAAGCGTATGTCTAAAGATATTGTGTGGCTGCCAAGACCCCTTTTGACCTAAGGCTGCATGCAAAGAAGTATGATGTTGAAAACAGCTAAGGTAGTTTTCCCATTCTGTGATGGAGATGCCAACTGGACATGCTTGAGTTTTGAGTTTGACTCAAAACTTTCATTTAACATTTATTCTGTGCATACCATGGGACAGGCACTGTGTTAAGATTTTGTGGATGTAAAGATGAATAAAAACTCAACTAGCATAAAGGAGCTCATAGTCTGGTAATTGAGAAACACATGGAAACAAATAATTATGACACCATTAAGTGTATTAATGCAAATTTGTGCAAGATTTAGTGATGGTTCAGAGGGCAGGGGATTAAGTTGACCTTGGGTTGTACAGGGAAGTCTTCACAGATATCAGGAGGTGTAAGGTAGGTGTTGAAAAATGAATAGGTATATGTTAAGTGGAATAGATTTGCAACCCAGGAGGACAAAAGGGCTTTCAGACGGAAGCAATTGCCTGTAGAGAGGTGGGAAGCAGTGAGATGAATCTGGGGAACAGGAGGGAGTGGAGTGAAGGAGTGATTGACTAGGGGCAAAAAGCCAGAGGAAATGAAACCTAAACTATAGGCAGGATACTTTCAAAAACACAAAGTGGAACTTTCTCAAAGGGATAAGGGCAAGTGAAGACAAAACATAAGGAAAGGCTACTTAATTTTCAGAGAAGACTGTAGGGGAAGAAACTTACAAATACTGTATTTGAAAGATTTCGTGTGAAAGAGAATAAAACAGTGGATGGATATTTGAAGTAGAGGACCCTTAGGGCCCCTTAAACCCTGACATTCTGTGATTTCTTTGGACATTGGTATAGTGATTTTAAGTAAACATTTATTGACTAAATGATTCCTCCACTTCTTTTTCCAGGAGAGCACCAACAGCCGCACTTTCCTGGACTCACCAGAGGACTAGTAGCTGTCCTTTTATATTGGGATGGAAAGCGATGCATTGCAAATTCCCTGAAAGCCTTGATACAGTCTAGACGAGGGAAGACATGGACCCTCGAACTCAGGTCTGTTGCTTCTTAGGATTTTAGGGGTTAATTAGAAAATTACTTGGTGAATTAATAATTTTAGACACAAAAATTTCTCCTTAATTTAAGTAATGTATGTAGCATAAATTAAGACATAAATAGTCCCTTATTCTGCCAAGAATGATACAGCAGTTTAAATGTAGTTTATTTTGTTTACAAATAAAAAATGATTCAGTAATTTATGGTTGGAAGCTTATGGAAACCGAATGATCTAGAAAGGATGAAAAGAACTAGGAAGCTACCTTATAATTCATCCTGGTTGTTTCCAGGAATGCAACATGATTGTTAAAAGAGTGTTTGCTATATCCATATGATGAGGAAGTATAAACATTACAACATTATTTACTGTTCATTATAACTTTTTCACTGATTTCTTTTCATTACAGTCCAGAGCTGGTTTCCATGACAACACGCTTTACAGATGAGCTGATGCAGCAAGGGCTGACTTATAAAGTCCTTACTCTGGTGTCACAGATTGACGTGAACAATGAGTTTGAGAAATTACAGCGTGAGAGAGGTTTGGGCAGCGAAAAACATCGCAAAGAGGCAAGGGTCCAACAGCATCAGTTCACGAGTGGTCCAATCTCAGGGGCAGAAAAGTCATGCCGATTAGAACATTCTTGTAGTGCAGGCATAGGAAAACTAATAATGCATATTAAAGTGAGTATGTAGGCAGCTGTGCCCACGAAGTAGACGTGCATTTGTTTTAGCTTTTTTCTAGTGTCTATGGGCCATTCTAGCTCTCTTTCTGGAATGAGCTCTTCAAGAAATTGCTTATCCCAAGCAGGACCTTGGAGTTTAAGAATGAGGAATTAACATTTGGGTTTGTTCAGAATTCCAGAGGTGAGATTGTGGGGCCCTTGTGGATTTAGGTACAGTTATTTAGTTAGCCTTTATGAAAAAAAAAGATCATTGACAGTTTGGAGTAAGACCAGGCTTCACTGTAATTTATTTATACTGATAATCGTACGTTTTTATTTCTAGGTTTCTGATCTCATCAAGGAGTGCAGGCAGTCTCTGGCAGAAAGCCTTTTTGCCTGGGCTTGCCAGTCACCTTTAGGCAAAGATGACACTCTGCTCCTTATTGGACATTTGGAAAGAGTGACAGTTGAGGCTAATGGCTCGTTGGATGCAGTGAACCTATCTCTTCTTATGGCGCTGTTGTACTGCTTCGACATCAGTTTTATAGAACAAAACACAGAGGAACGTGATGGTATCGGATTTTATACCTATTAATACATTTGTTTAAAAAAAACACTTAAAATTGTAGAGTTAATATTAAAGAAGGATGATATTTTAAGTATTAAAATAAAAAATTGTACATTTTTATTCCTTTGTGTGCATTTCATCCATATTTGAATATTTAGATATAAGATCACATTTTAAAAATAATTACAGTCCTCTTAGATGTTTCTGTTGTCCTTTGGGGTTTTGGAATAGGAAAGTGTTAAAGGTTATGTAATACATGTTCATGAGTTACACATGCCTAATTTACTTAATTGCTTGTTTTTTTTTTTTACTATTTATTCACATTTCAAACCTGTCATGAAAACATTCGAAGGGAGGATAACTATCATTTTTTAGTAATATGTCATCTACAACGTATAGTTTCTCTAAAGTAGATAAAAGTTTACTTGGTAACCACATACCAATTACTGCTTAGAACTGAGGATTGCAAAAATGATTCCCATAAAGGAAAGTTATTGCCATTGAATGTCATAGATATTTGTAATTACTCCAACAGTTATCCCTCGTCCAGTTTTGATTGTCTCATGTGCTTCTCTCATTAAGTATGTGAGTAGAATAGACATTTTTCACTCACCTTGGGTGACCATCCTTAGCTATTAGGAAAGGCTTATTTAAATCACAACTACCCCTCACCTCCAATCAAGGTGTCACGTAGTACTTTGTGTGTCACAGAAGCATACCTGTGCTCATATAGGAATGCTGCCAGGTAGTACATTGGTCAGCTTTCCTGTAGTGAATGAAATGAAGCACAGAATTAAGTAGGGGTCAGCAGTATTAATGGAAGTTGGTAAGCTGTGACTTTCAAAAGCTAAATGGAATGCCTGGGAAGTTTCATAGGCTAAGTTACAAAGGTTTTCTGCATTAGGTTGTAATTGTATTAATTTCAGGTGCTTGTAGTGATTAAATCACTTATAATTTCTGTTTGTTATTCTGTATATCTTTGCTTAATGGGAGAAGTGAATTATTAGTGAACGTGCAGTGTTAAAATTATTAGTGAGCGTACAGTGTTTTCAAAATATAGGAAATGAAGGAATATGTTCTTAAAGATTAGGAACCACTGAACTAATTATTTACAATATGACATCAAAAGGAAGTATAAGAAAATGAAGTAAAATAAATGAATTCTTAAGTGGTCAGTGGTATTTCCCATTATTTTGGTATTCAGAATCCTGAGATTATCTGAAGTATCAATAGTACAATTGAACTATAAATTGAAAATTCTTTGATTATCATTTGGCTATTTCATTTCTATTATAATCAGAGTAGATACTTGTTTGCAACTTGCATCTTTTGTTTTGGTCAGTTTTTGCTTGACATTTTACTTTCAGGCTATTAGTTTAAGATTCTCTTTTGCTCTTTGAGTGGCATTGATTTATATTTTAGAATTTATATACAGGAAACGAGTGAATCTTTAACTATTTTTCTAATTTATTTATAGTACACTTATAAAAGCCATTGCAAATAATGAAATTAAAATTTAGGATTATTGTCGATTTCTTTCATTTTTAGTTTGTGTACAATTTTTACAATAGTGTACTTTTTGGTTTGTCAAACATCGATGTGAATTAGTCATAATTCTTTGATGAGAATACTCTGATTTTCTGATTTTTAGACATTATTCTTATATATGAAAAGTGAGAATTTGTCTACTTTTTGGTATAGTGGTGTGTTTTTGTGTTTTTAGATATGATCCATCAACTTCCACTGTTGACAGAGAGACAATACATTGCCACAATTCACTCTCGCCTTCAAGACTCCCAGCCTTGGAAACTGCCTGGGTTGCAAGCCACTGTTAGACTCGCCTGGGCACTGGCACTGAGGGGCATATCTCAGCTACCTGATGTGACAGGTAAGTTGATTGTAGGTAATGTTACAAGAAGGAACATACCAACTTTAATGGTATTTTGGAAGGGGTGTTACCTTTGCCATATGTAAGCATGAGCATAGGAAGATATCTAGAGTTATATTCAAGTATAATATGGTGGAATACAGACCTTTTTTTCTCTTGTTCCCAAAAGAAATTACATGAAATATTATTTCTGTTTCTTAGAACCCAGGAAAATGCTCTTTTAGCTTCTGTTTTTCCTTCAGAGTTTAAAATTTGAAATGACAGTATCCAAATATTTCTTTTCATTAACTATTTCATTTTTTAACATCTTCTTGGTTTTGCTCACAAACTAATTTTTCACATAGTGTCAAATTAAAAACTAGTATTATTTTAAAATACAATATGTTAGAAAGGAGCTTTTAGGGTCCATCAAGAATGGATGTGGGATTTGGACTTTTAACACTTCGTTACCCACTGTAGCATATCCTGTCCTGCTGTTCACATTCATGTGATTACTGTGCTCAGATATTGGAGGACAGGAACAGGATGAGAACCATGCTTTCGTTGTAATTTGAAGTCCAGAGAGTTGTCACTTGTTTTTATGGTGAATCTGGAAAGGTTTTATTAAAGTTTACAATACTGTAAACTTTATTAAAATTTACAATCAAGTTTATTTTCTTTTGTTTTAAAAGTATCTTTTTGAGTTGTATGCTGAAATACAATACTTATGAGTGAAATGTTAAGTTGTCTGGAATTTGCTTCAATCTAATTTGGGTGGAGAGGGGAAATGCATGGAGATCCAGATGGAATAAGGTTGACCATATGGATAATACTGAAGCAAGGTGAGGGGTACGTGGAGGTTTGGTATTTTTTTTAGATAACTGCTTGAAATTTTCCAAATGAAAAGCTAAAAAATGTACAAGTAAAAAACAAGTTTGTTTTTAGGTTACGATTTTCTTTTTCAGTTTTTGCTGCTTGATTACCAAATTAGTGGAGTTACTTAGGTGGTCACGTTCAGGTTTTGGCCTCACTTACTGGCCATGAAAACTTTTTCTGAATAATCCAATTCATTTCATTGAGATTAAAGCCTTAGCATTATATTTATGTGTTAATGTTTTGATAAGAGCTCCGTGACTACATCGGCATTACATCCTATATCCCTGAAGTAATTTTTTATCACTCATGATATTACTGTGACGAGCATATTGCTTTCTAATGTACTTTTTCAGTAGTTCTTTGGGGTTTGTGAGTCCCTTAGAGTCATACTCAGTCTTGTTTTGTGCCTAGCACATGCTAGGAGGTTGAGCAATTTTGAAATATCAACAGCATATTATGAGATATTATAATCTAGTTTATTAACTTTTCCTCCATGTGCTGTTTTTCTAATCCTGTTTCTAGCTCTGGCTGAATTCACAGAAGCAGATGAAGCAATGGCAGAGCTTGCAGTTGCTGACAATGTTTTCCTGTTCCTCACTGAATCTGTAGTGGCGGCAGAAAACTTCTATCAGGAAGAATTTTACTGTCGTAGAATCCATAATCTCATTACAGATTTCCTTGCACTTATGCCAATGAAGGTAGGTAGAATAACGTAGAAAGAGTAAAAAGTAGTAGAAGAATTTTATAAAATAATTTAACACTGATCAATTAATGTTTTATTTTAGAAACTAATAAAATGCTTTATTGTACACTAAAATTTGACAGTAGTTGTGTTACAGCTTGTGAAGTTGTTGTCCTTTGATCTTAGTTGTGGAGGGCACAGCAAGCTCATCTCCAAGTCCAGTCATGCTGCTCAGCTCAAGGTGCTGTGTTCAGTCTTCAGTTTGTGGGCGGGCGCAGCCCACCATCTGGAACAGGCAACCTTGTTGTTAGGAGCATGTGCTCTCACCAGCTGAGCCATCCTGCCACCTATTGGCAGCTCAGCGGCAGCTCAGCTCTGGTGCAGCTCACTGGCCCATGTGGGAATCAAACCGGCGACCCTATTGCTCAGAGCTCGCACTCTTGAGCAAGCTCTTAACCAACTGAGCCACTCAGCTGACCCCTGTAATACTGTTTTGCAGTTCTGATATCATACCTTCTGAAAAAGAAGGCAAATGGGAAAAGTACCCAAATGGCAACAGACAATCAAGGAATGAAGTGTTTATTCATTATTTATTGAATGAAGTGTTTAAGTCTCTCCTGTTTCCGGATGCTATGCTAGGAGTTGTGAAGAAGACAAAAATAAGTAGGAGATTCATTTCCCTGCCAGCAAAGAATTTATAATGTAGTTGGAGAGATGTAGTTGGATACACAGAAAAATACAGGTAGTAACTGTAAGTAAATGAGAGGTATAGAAAGTAAATTACTATGAGTTTAGGCTAAGGATCTCTCACTCAGGACTAGAATAGTCACGGAATACTTAACAAATAGCTTGAACCCTCATCAACCTTAAAGGACTTGGTAGGTTAACATCACAGAATTTTGAATAGGAAGAAACCTGCTAACCCTTTCATATTACATTTGCAGAAATGAAGCCTTACGCTAGGGCTTAAAGTTTTTCCTAATTATTAGTGCAGATATGACTTTGGTTATGGAAAGATAATGGTATCTGGAAAGTGAAGGATGAGAGAAATTTGAGTAAACAAAATCATAAATGGCTTGGATAGGGTAAACAATGAATTTATTCATACAATTCTGGGATACTAGAATTTTTTAAAATGGATATAGGACTATTTAGGTTATCTATTTTTTTCTTGAATGACTTTGGCCGTTTGTGTCGGTCAGTGAATTTCTCCATTTCAGTCAAATTGGTATAAAGTTTTCCATAATATTCCTGTTATACTTTTCGTGTCTATAGGATCTGTAGTGTTTCCTCTTTCATTCTTAATATTGGTTGGTAATTTGTTTCTTTTCTCTTTGTTTCTTAATTAACTTAGCTAGGGGTTTATCAGTTTTATTGATCTTCCTAACGAATCAGCTTTGGTTTCATAGATTTTCTTATGCTTTGTTTTACTGTTATTGATTTCTGCTCTTTATTATTTTTTTCCTTTTGTTTTGGGTTTAATTTGCCCTTCTCATTTCAGCTTTTTAAAGTTGAAAATTAGATTTCTAATTTGAAACCTTTCTTTTTTTCTAATATAAGCATTTAATGTTATATATTTATCTCCAATAGCTGTGTCACATAAATTTTGACATGTATTTTCTTTCTTGTTCAATTTAATATATTTTCTAATTGTCCTTGAGACTTATTTTAACAATGGGTTATTTAGTAGTGTGTTGTTTAATTTCCAGATAATTGGGGGACTTTTGATATCTGACTGATTTCTAATTGATTTCAGTGTGGTCAGAGAACATACTTAATTGAATTTCAATTATGTCAAATTCGTTGAGGTTTATTTTATGACCCAGAGTATGTCTTATCTTGGTAAATGTTCTATGTGCATATGAAAGGAATGTGTATTCTGCTGCTGCTCTGTAGAGTGTTTTATAAATGCCAATTAGGTAAAGTCGGTTGTTTTTATCTTTCATATCCATGCTGACTTTCTGTGTACTTGTTCTGTTGAGTAGTGAGAAAGGAGTGTTGTAATCTCCAACTAGAATTGTGGTTTTGTCTAGCTAGAATTATTTATTTATTTATTTATTTATTTTTTATTTTCTTTTTCTTTTTTTTTTTTTAGCTGAGCCATACTGCCACCTGTTGGCAGCTCAGCTCGGGCGGGGCATCAAACTGCTGTTGCTCAGAGCTCACACTCTTGAGCGAGCTCTTAACCAACTGAGCCACTCGGCCGGCCCTAGAATTATTTTTTTAAGGGAGATGTAGTTTCTTATTGCAGTTGGAATTTAGTTCATACAAATATTACAAGGTAATGGTTCTCAACTAGGGCTCGAATGCCCTTCAGAGCATGTTGGGGAAAGGAGTGGGGCCAGTTTCGCTTGTTACAATAACTGTAGTGGTGCTGATAATAGGTAGTCCAGGGTGCTGAACCATCCTGCAACGTTCAGGACGATCCAACCCAGTGAAGAAATGTCCTGCCTAAATTGTCAGTAATGCTCCCATTGAAAAACGCTGTAATTAAACTAAACTCCTCTATAATGGAAAATGCTTTGAAGTTTTCATATATTATAAATTATGGATGGTAATGTTGCAGTAAAAGTTCTAGCATATTTCTTCATGTCATTAAAGTGGAATTAGATATTTAAACGAAGTTTTTCTTTTATGTAATCACTTTTAGACAAGTGCCTGATTTCCTGATTTCAATATTATTAACCCACATAATAAATTTACATATTAAACCATATGTAATACATTTAATAGGTGAAGCAGTTGAGGAATCGGGCAGATGAAGATGCTCGAATGATTCACATGAGTATGCAGATGGGTAATGAACCCCCCATTTCGCTTAGAAGGGACCTGGAACACTTAATGCTCCTGGTAAGCCATTTTATTGAGTGGATTACCTCCCTCCTTCCATTATTGTTTTTCTAACTTTGGAAAATCTCAGGTTTACTATCTTAAATAGACAAGTTCAGTCAATAAAAATATAAATTTTTATTTAAAAGTAATTTTTGAGTTAAAAGCATTTTCCCACACAGTCTTTGTTTACTCTTTGCAGATCGGTGAGCTATATAAAAAGAACCCTTTTCATTTGGAGCTTGCGCTAGAATACTGGTGCCCCTCAGAGCCTCTTCAGACTACCACTATACTGGGTTCTTACCTTGGGGTGGCTCACCAGCGGCCCCCTCAACGCCAGGTGAGCTCTTAGTTTTTCTACTTGTCTACTCTGGGATGGTCAGCGGGAGTCTTGAAAACATGAAAAATGTTACGTGCTGATGTTACTGCTGTTAACACAAACGACTACCAGTGTAACCTGTAGAAATTGACACTTTTTCCTTTTATGTAAGGAAGTTTAAAACTTTTAAATTAAGTTCTGATCATTTTGGAGTTTGTATAGTCAGTCTTTTATAAAACATTAGGTATGTGTGAAATCATTAGAGACAGAAAGGTGTCTAGTCTTTTTATGTGTCACTTATTTGAATTTTATTAGTGTTCATTTGTATTAACCTGTCTTCTGTAGGCATGACTGACAATAACCAATGCGCATCATTCTTAACGAGGTGGGAAAGTTAGGAGAGGTCCAAGTACTAAAGGAAAAAGCTTAGAAGGTATAATTGACGACAAAATCCCTATGAGTCAGTAGATATTGTCGGAAACAGTCCATTTTCTATCCTATATCAACTAAAGGATGAAATACAGTAGCTAATAAAATGGATTGCCATATCTGTCATCATCTTTTTGGGTTTTCCTGTTCTAGGAGATTTCACGCCGTATAATTTTCGTTTATGCTAGAGTCAGTCTAAGATCAGATGTTGTTTCTTTTTACTGTATTTCTTACATTTAGTTTCATTTTTCTCTCGATTTAAAAAAATATTTTGGAGAAGGATTTATTAAAATTTAAAGATTTTAAAAAACTTTCTATTGTGAAAATTTTCAAACATGGAAGAGAGATTAATAATAATGAATACCCAACATCTTAATTTGATAGCTGTTATCATCTTTCCATGTTTGCTTCATCTACTACTGTTATTTTTACTACTTTTATTTTGCTGGAGTATTTTAAAGTAAATTATAGACAGCATGACATTTTGCCTCTCATTGGTTAATATCTCTTAAAAATAAGGATACGTTTCTATGTAATTACAAAACCATTGTTACACCTAACATTTAACAATAATTTCCAGAAATCTATAACCTTTTCAGGTTTAAGTTCCAATGAATGAGTCTGAATGACAATTTTAGTTGTTGATAATAGATTTAAGAAATAAGCATGAAAAAAGGAAAAACTAATATGTGGACTTAGAGAACATGAAATTGGCTAGAACACAAAATAGAATATATTTAGGTCCCTTCAAAAATTCTTTCAGGGCATTAGGTCTTTATACTAAATTTGATTGGGATTTAGCAACTCTGAGTTCTAAGTATATCTTTGAATTTGCTGGTTAATTTTAGTTGAGTAAATTTCTTCGGTGGTTTTGCATATTTGGAATGTGAGCAGTCTTATGTTCTGTGACATTGGGATGTTTTGAAAAAAATGTATCTTATGTTCACAAAATATGACTCTATAATTGCGTTGAATTGTTACAAGCTTGAAAAAAAAGCAAATTTTCATAAGTAGCACACCAGATTATTTTGGCTTTGGTGGGGCTAAATCAGAGTACTCAATTAGTTTTAGTTCAAATGTAGTTTTTATTAGCCCGTCCACGTTGCCTTAAAGTTAAGATATGCTTTATGTAAAGTAATGGTTTTTCCCTGTTTCAGGTTGTCTTGTCAAAGTTTGTTAGGCAAATGGGTGACCTGTTGCCGCCAACTATTTATATTCCTTATCTGAAAATGCTCCGGGGACTGGCCAGTGGGCCCCAGTGTGCCCACTACTGTTTTAGCCTGCTCAAAGTCAATGGTAGCAGTCACGGTAAGGAAAACCCGGATGTTGTTTAAGTTTGTTGTGACATTCTTGAGTTGTGTCCCCCTGTCTCTTAAGGAATATTGGTTATTTGTGGTAGATCCTACCAGGGTATGTAAATTATTTTTATAATAACAGGGAAAGGAATGCATCATTTTTATAATAACAGGGAAAGAAATACATCAGTGGCTTTTGTATAGTGATGCCTTGATTATGGTCTCACAGATTGGGGAATTTAACCACTTGCTTTACAAAATGCAGCTCAGTTTCAGAAATCAATTAATATATAAAAATTTTTAAGAATACATCTGGTGTTCAAAGTGAAATATATACCCCTGCTACTTAAGTTTGGTTTCTTTATCTTCCTAAGTGCTTGTTTTCTAAATTTCTGTACTTAATGGTTTTTCTCTCAACCCTCTCCCAATTTTCTCATTTAATTTTCAGAGTTACGTCTGGTTAAACCAAAAACACTGCAAATGGGAAGAGAAAGAAATATTTATTAAACATTTGCTTTGTTAGGTAGATATTATTACTTGTAATTTTATATGTGAAGAAACTGAGGTTTAGAGAAGGAATTTACCCAACGTCACAAGTAATGGGGGAGCCGTGATTGGAACTGAGAGCCACCTGGCTCCAAAGCCAGTGTTTTGACTTCTCTGTCAAGGCTTGCTTCTTGTGGATGCTATGCTTTGGCTCCCAGGGCTTGGTGTGTAATGAGTAGTGGCATTGACAAATCTAAACTCTATAGTTTTCTTTCTGGGAATTGAAGCTCAACATTTGGGACTTATTTGGTGGAAAAAGTAGCCCTGCCTAGTTACATGACAGCACAGAGGAGCTCTCCTGGGTAGGAAGTATATAACTGACATCCCTTTGCATACATGCGGATCACCCATTCTTCGTCCTGAGGATAAATTAATCCAGAGTTCAAGTTCACAGGTGGATTCTAACCCCTTTTCAGCACATGACTTTTCTAGACAACACAGCACACTATTTACCTAGGACAAAGGCAAAGTGTGTTTGACATTTATTTTCTCTATCCATTTCCAAGCAAATGCTTAGGCGTTTTTGAAGGAAAATTCTGTGCTGTCTTTCTTTGTAGTTGAAAATATTCAGGGAGCAGGGGGCAGCCCTGTTTCCTGGGAACACTTCTTTCACTCCTTGATGCTGTACCATGAACACCTGCGGAAGGACCTTCCGAGCGCGGACAGCGTCCAGTACCGTCACCTCCCCTCGCGTGGCATCACCCAGAAGGAGCAGGATGGGTTGATTGCTTTCTTACAGCTCACAACCACCATCATTACGTGGGTAGGTAACCCGTCTACAGTGTATGAGAGCATACTTTCGTTTGTATTCTAGCACAGTGGCATTTTAAGGAGCCTCCCAGTTTTTGTGTAACGCTTCAAGTTTATTAGTGATACATTTAGCACCTATATAGGATTCTGTTCTTAAGTTCTTTGTTTCTTTAGAGGATATATTTATGGTAGTCCTGCTTCTTGCGATCAGCTTGTGTGAAAATAGCCTGAACCCCAAGGAAAATATTCAGAAGGGCAAATAAGACTCCATTGTTGTGTTTGCATCCTTCTGGAAAGTTTCCCTGCGTAGGTGTGTGTGTGTGTGTGTGTGTGTGTGTGTGTGTGTGTGTGTGTGTGTACACGTACATAAAGAACATTTTTAATTTAAAAGTTATTTACTGAATTACTCTTTTTCTTCCCCTCCCTACACCAAACCATCTTATTGACCACTGCCAGATTAGTCTTTGTAAAAAACCTTATTTTCATTACATAGTATCTCTGCTCAGGAACCTCTTCCAGTCGCCTATCTTGTTCCCCAGAGCCAAGTTACGTTGCTCGGTCTGACACTCTTATCTGAAGGATAGGAACAGTACCTTCAAACTTTTTGGTGTTTCCAGTAATGCTTAACATCATGAAACATCAAAACAGAGAGTTAGCAATTAAGTTTCATTGAATTATATCAGAGTGATACTTGATACCATATATATCTCCATTTTTTTTCTCAGAAAAGGACAAGTATTTATTCACTCATATATTAGTTTACAGTAAAATCTACTACATTGTTTCAGAAAGGATTTAAAGTGCCTCAGTAAGATTTACATGAGGGAGACCATTTATATCTCTGTATATTGTTTTCCATGCTCAGGACTATTAAAGTAATTCTACAAAGGCTGTTTCTCCTCCATTCTTCACGTTGACTGGGCTAGTGGTCTGACTTCAAGCATAAGCCCTAAGCTCAGCTAGAAATTTAGATGATTGCTAGTCATTTTTCCTCCCTTTTAAAAATGGAACGTCTCTCTTGTTCTTTTGTGCTCAATGCTCAGAGTGAAAACGCTCGCCTGGCACTCTGCGAACACCCCCAGTGGACCCCAGTTGTGGTGATTCTGGGACTCCTGCAATGCAGTATTCCCCCAGTTCTGAAAGCCGAGCTGCTGAAGACGCTGGCAGCTTTTGGGAAATCTCCTGAAATTGCTGCTTCCCTCTGGCAGTCGTTGGAATACACTCAGGTAGTATTATACGCTCTCTTCTTTACATTATTACAGCTTGGAAACTGGGGCTTGATAATATTGTAGAAGCAAGAGCATCCAATTTGAAACTTAAAATATACCATGAGCTTCCCAATTAGAAAGTTAAGATTTTGGTAGTGAGCATCAGAACCTAGTAGGCTTGGGTTTTTCTCTCGGATCAGTGACAACTTCGCAAGGTTACTGGAGGCTGGTTCTTCTCCTAAGACTTTGTTTTTCAGTGTCTGTAAACTATTAATGAATGGACAGAATTCCTCAACTCTGTCTTTGAGACCAGACTGAAAAATGCCTTCAGAAGTCATCTGTACTCATTAAATGTGGTGAATGCCTATTTTTCTTTATTGCCTCTCCCTTCCGCCCTTCCTGTCCCATACCAGCAGAGTGATGCATCCCTGTCAACTTTTCTTTCTTTAGCTGGAAGCCCTGTTGGGATTTTTCTGTCAAGGTATATAATTACTCTGTATGTGGTCAAGTTCAAAAGGAAAATAAGGATGCACTCTATAGAGACATTTGTAGGAAAATGGTTAGGTGGAGCATGTGTCTGTCTTGGAAATAATAGAACGTAAGGGAGCCTGTGATCCTAACATTCATAGAAGCCACTGTTTTGAAGCAGTAAAATATTTGCGAACATATGTATCCTGAAGATGTTAATGATACTTTGGAAAAACAAAAATTAAGGGAGTCGTGTCTGCTGAGAGGCTCAGTCACTTTTGATTTAATATTGATACTTCATTTTTTCATTCATTAGAGTATGAGTACTTACCAGTGTCCTAAGTACTTAGTGCTTCTTTGTACCTAAGATGAAATGTGATTGGGTTTAGACAGTTCTAACTGTAGAGCAAGACTTTTTTTTTTCCCCAAAGATACCACTTAATAGTATATTCTCAACTTGCAAGAGAGTTAAGTAACATGACATTAAGTATAGTTAATTTTGCCATGGACCACGTACGCCCCAGCAAGGTCAGGACAGAACATCTTAACTCAAAACTGCTGCTGCCCACATAAGAGACCTGTTCTTCACAAATGTACTTCTTGGTTTTTCTGGTGCCAGCAATAGGGCTGGTTGTAAACAGACCCGTGTCTAGAACACTGGTGAGATTTCATCTCATAAATCCTTTTAAGATTCATTCCTAGGATATCTAAGAGGAAATGTGCTGAAAACACATCTTGTGTGTACTTAGAAATTGCCTTTTTTCTGAAGCCTGGGTAATTGCAGGTTCTACCTGACCCTGACATAACTGCTAATGAAAGTCCACAGAGGCTTTGCAATTGACCTTGTAAGATCTGTGAATGTGGTGGGTGAGGAATATGACTATTGTATTGCAAAGCCAGTACTTCTCATTGATGAGTGAGGACTGCTCCTAAAATCTCATTTTTCTTATTTTAAGATACTGCAGACCGTAAGGGTTCCAAGCCAGAGGCAAGCTATTGGGATTGAGGTAAAGTTTTCCTTTTAGCTTAAATGCTATATTCATCCATTCATGTGATAGACTAAGAAAAATTATTCTTACCCATTAAGTTCCTATAATTTTCAAATGTAATATGTTTTCATTTGAAGGGTTTTCTGGTTAGTGTTGAAATGGAGGTAAAACTTTTTATGGAAGGAACCAAGGTATTTTAGACTTCAGTGTTGGAAAAGGGACGTTACATGGCAGCCATCCAGACTGAAAGCTTGGTTTGAACTCAATTTAATTAGGTTACTTGGGTCAACCTGAAGTGGGACTTGACTTGTTTCTTTCCTTCTCTTTCTATGCTCCTTCTGTCTTTTTTAAAGAAAAGTTTAAGATTTCTATTTTTAATTCAAGTTGGGAACAACATGTGAGAATATGAAATTCTTCCATCTGATTGATCTAGAGTCATATAATACTTTTGTATCACTTCTCAGCCTTTTGGCTAAGAGCAAGTATATAATACTTTTGTGTCTTTTCCTCTAAATGAATAATGGTAATATCTGTTATGTGTCTTTTTGTGTGATTATTATAACAACATTAATGAGTTAACGTCTGCAAAATGTTTTGTACTTTATAGCTGATAGTTTTGTATTACCAAATGTTCTGTGTTTTTCTTTGGAAGGTTGAACTAAACGAAATAGAATCCCGATGTGAAGAATACCCACTGACTCGGGCCTTCTGCCAGCTGATCAGCACCCTGGTGGAGAGCTCGTTTCCTTCTAATCTGGGTGCTGGACTGCGGCCCCCTGGCTTCGACCCTTATTTGCAGTTCCTTAGAGATTGTGTGTTTCTCCGATTCCGCACCAGAGCTTACCGGAGAGCCGCTGAAAAGGTTATGTTCAAAGAAAAACTTTTCTCCCCTTATTCATTTATTGCTGCTTTTTCTGTTAAAGGTATATGATGCTATCAGTTCATTTTAGCTTTTGCAAGTTAGTAAGCTTCATAGTACTGAAATGTCCATGGTCTAATGAGCTTCTCTACATTAAAAAAATAATTTTGGGCATTAAAACCAAAGCACTAACTCTTAGTGATCAGTGAGTTAATTGATATGAATTCATGGTCATTCAGATCCTTAACTGATCAAACTTTGACCAGAATGGAACCAAAAACATTACACCTTTGTCACGTGGAAACAAACTATCCTTTATTGGTATGATTTAGGCTAGGGATCAGAATAAGTTTCATCTTGCACCAATTTCTGTTGGTCTGTAGCGTTTCTGGGTTGTGGCGTTTGGCTTAGTGGGAAAGGATCTGTGATCCATTAGGCATGTCTGCTGCAGCTAGAGGCTGAGAGGGCACTGACATTTCTGCACATATTTGCTCTGATTGCAACACATTCACAAATGAGCTTACCTTAGTAGTATATATCATCTTATGTAATTCCAATATTACCGTGAGGCAGGTACTATTACTATTCCCATTTTACAGATGGAGACTTAGCAAGGTTAAGGAACTTGCCTAAGGTCCAGGACCAGGATTTGAACCTAGGGCTCTGATTCCAGATCCAAGCATAATCACTAAGCTATGTAAGAGACCCTTCCAGGTTCTGACGTAATTCACTGTAGTCTATAATACTGTTTATTGCCTCAACAGATGTATCTTGTAGGGACATTTCTACGTTTTTATAGTTTGCTGTTTTTGAACCTATTGGGTTTATTTGTTGTATTAATGGTTATAAAAATAATTAAGTTCATGCTCGATTGGGTCAACTAGGAGAATCTAGAAAACTATACGAAGAAATGATATCACCTATAATCCTGTTTGCCAAAGCAAAGATAACTACTTCTAGTCTTTATACTATGTATATATACTTAAATTGAGATAATTAGTTACATTAGTTTGTATCCTTCTTTGGCCACTAAGCATAGTATCATGAGGAATTTTTTAATGCTTTAAAGATTCTTTGAAAACAGCCTTTTTAATGACTGCATAGTCATTACTTGTATCTAGCATAGTTTATTCATTTGCCCTATCATTGGATACAGTTTGTTTCTAATTTAGTCCCTAATAACTGAAGTTCTTTTTTTTTTCAATTGCTTTTTTATTTTTCTCATGTAATAAAAATAAACACTGAGGGGTATGCATTTTATTTAGGCCCTAGAATTACCTCATTAACCTGTATTCCCTTATTGGATAAAAAAAGAACAGCAACCATGCTGCATTCATAAAAGTTATTTCAGATGGATAACGGGTACGGTTAATTGCCGTCTCTTCAACAAAGTGTTCTGATTTTTTTTTTCTTTGCACTTGTTTTAAATATCTCATTTTTGTTTTCTTAAGAAGGTCATCCTGACCTCAGTGTTCAGAGCTTCAGTCAGCCACATCCTTCCTGAGCGGCGCTATTTTTCTACATTTCAAGTACAGCTGTTTGCCCTAGCTAGCATTTGTTTCAGTTCTACCCCTACATATTTTCCCTAAGAAATTTTCCTTCAGTTTGTGAATTTATCTCACTTGAGTGTCTTTTTCAGACTTCGCTTAGAGCACTATAGTTTGGAACGCTGGCTTCTCACAAAAACAGTGCTTTGGATTAAGATAAATAACAAACATAGAGTGTTAGAGGCAATGGGTATATTGATCAATCCTAAAATCCATTATTATGTGGTGACAAGCCTTTTTTATTTAAATAGATGATCTTGAAACATTTGGAAAATATAGAAAAGTAAATAATAATTAAGAAATCAGCGTACAGTCCCAGTTCCCAAACTCAGCCTTTGTAAAATTATGTGCTGCGGAAATAGGGACATAAGAATAATAATTTCAAAAACCACCCTGTCTACAATTACCAGACTCAGCCGATGGAAAATTCTATGGAATGGGTTTTTTACATAAAGTTTTAATTTTACTGCCTGTACCATTGTGTATAGTATTTTTCCTTTGGCATAAATATATTTCCTTGTTACATAGCTTTTAAAAACATTTTTTAAATTTTTTTTTTTTAAAGATTTTTATTGGAGAATTGGGGGGATCGGAACAGTGCTGGGGAATTTGGGGAAGGGGAACAGACAAGTTGCTGTTGTTTTGTTCTTCATTCTAGTTGTGGAGGACGTTGCTTCACTGGCCCAAGCTGGCACCATCATTACGCTCTTCCCGGGTGACAGATCAGTCGCCGGCTTCTGGACGGCCGCTCACTGCGGCTGCTGGCCGCTCATGCTGGCTGCTGGCTACATATGGTAGCCCATGGCAACCCACTGCCACAGGGGCTGCAGCCTATGCCGGCAACTCATGGCAGCCCAGCTCCAGGTTGAGCTGTTGTTCAGCATCTTAGCTGTGGAGGGCAGTGTCACTGGCCCTCATATGTGGGATCCGGACCGGGGCCCTCTGGCAGCCCAAGCGAGTTCTTAACCATCGCGCCACTCTGCCGGCCCTAAAAACATTTTTAACAAAGATGTGATAATGGGGTCATTTGGGGCAGGGCTGCCAATGATTGTCTTCTTAACGTCTTTGGCTGGAGCTATGGGATAGGACACTGGCCTGGGAATTGGAAGTCCAGGGCTTCGCTTCCAGCACTTTGCTGCTAAGCTTTATGGACTTTGGGAAATCGTTCACACAATGAGCTGTGAGCTGCAAGCTTCACTGGCTTTACCTAGGAAATAAGGGTGATTAGGTGAGATGATTTCTCATATCCTTTCCAGGGGAGGAGATTCGTAGAGAAAATGGAAACTATTGTTTGTTGACACTTTGGAGAAGTGTCCATACCTGATGGTGTTTAATTATAAATAAACTATGACTAGATACTAAGTGCTTTAGATTTGTTAACAAAGCCCAAATATTTGCTACGAAATGTTTGTTTTTTGTTTTACTGAGCAAAATCAAATTTTTTTTTAAGCAATGTTTAAGGGTAATGCTTTTACAAATGTTGTACCTTGAAAAATTAGCCAATCCGTTATCCTTTAGCAAAATAAAGCAAAGTGAATTGGGGTTGCTCTATTGTTCAGCATAAATTAATAAAGTAGACATGGGCCTTCTCTCGTTTCTGGAGAAGAGTGGGAGGAGCAAAAAGCCTAGCAAGGCTATCCCCTTGGACTGTTGTATTGTTATTGAAATATTTGTATCTTTCCATAGTGGGAAGTTGCTGAAGTTGTTTTGGAAGTGTTTTATAAATTGCTCAGAGATTATGAGCCTCAACTTGAAGATTTTGTAGACCAGTTTGTGGAACTACAAGGTAAGTGAAGTCTGTCACTTTCAAACAAGCTATTTATAAAACCATTCATAAGCTATATATGTAATATATAAATTATTCGTTTATAAATTAAATTAGAATTTAATCTTTTTTGTTACATTGTTTTAGTTATTTTAATTGTTCTCAGCAAGAGAAAATACAGTAACATTTTACTGAATGGGAGACCAAGAACACTGCCTTACAGAGCCTTTAGTGACCTAACATGTAACAGGTGACTGATTTCTATATGCAGATCACCTCCTTTGGGAATTACAATTGTGTCATTGTCTCTAAATTGAAACTTTCCTTTATCTGTTTAGATGCCATTTAATTGATAAGTTTCAGGCATTTCATATAAATTAAGGGTGTGACAAAAATGCTAATTCACCATCTCTTGGAATATGTTATGTTCCATGTAGGAGAAGAAATCATAGCCTATAAGCCACCAGGATTTAATCTGATGTATCATCTCCTGAATGAGTCACCAATGCTGGAGCTTGCTTTAAGTTTACTGGAAGAAGGCGTGAAGCAGCTCGACACCTATGCCCCTTTCCCTGGTATGTGCCTGAATGACTTGAAGTCTTGAGAACAGGTTTGATATTTTTTGTAAACTTCGGGTTTGAAATAATCAAATGATCTCTGAAGTTCTTTTTCACTGTAAGATTCTCTATCTGCAGTGGTATTTTCAGGGAATCATATAATGAAGGTATAAAAAAAGTGAAAACCGTACAGAACAGACTTTCACTGTAACTGTGTCTCACTGCAGCCTTTTATAGGTAATTGTAAGTATTTTTCTTTCACTTTAACGTGTGTAACATGCCTAAATTGAAATCTAAAGTACTTTTTGTTTTGTTTTCCGTATATTTGTAAAAGCACTTAATATAGTGCCTGGTACTTAAGTGTTATTAAATGTTATTTAATATCAGGATTACTACTAATGATTGTCATTTATTGAGTGCTTACTATGCATTTGGTGCTTTTAAAAGCACATTATACGTATTAACACATTTAATCTGTACGAAACTCCTGTGTGGTAGATATTATTATTTCCAGTTAATAAATAAGGAAATTGATACACGAGGAGGTTTCACGTCTGTCTCCAGTAAGTGTCAGGGCTGTGATCTGAACCTCGGCAATTTGGTTCCAGAGTCCATATATGTATTTTATATCTGAATGATGGGATTATAAGTGATCCTTACTTATATTTTCGGCTTCTTTTTTTCCCATGTTTTCCATGATGAGCATTTATTACTCTAAATCAGCCGCTCAGCCTTGGTACCATGGGCGCTTGGGGCCGAATAATTCTCTGTTGTGCTGGCCGTCTTCTGAGTCTTCTACCCACTAGATGACTGTAGCACTTCCCCAGTTGTGACAACCCAAAGTGTCTAGACATTGCCACATATCATCCTCATCTGAAAACCATTGCTCTAAATAATCATGGAAAAGATACAGGAAAAGTGACCGAGACACCATTGCATAAAAGTATTGAATCACAGAAGTGACCGTGACTTGCTTGGGAGAGCAGTTTTTTGAAGTTGCTGAAACGTTGAGAACTTGAGGGCTTTTTTAATCTAGAACTTGTTTTGTACCTTGTTTTCCTAAGAATCAACTATGAGTTTCTCAGGTTCATGTAGAACTTTCTAACTTCAGTTTGGGGTTTCCAGGGAAGAAACATTTGGAGAAAGCAGTACAGCACTGCCTCGCACTTCTCAACCTTACTCTGCAAAAGGAAAATCTCTTCATGGATCTGCTAAGAGAGAGCCAACTGGCCCTCATAGTGTCTCCTTTAGAACAGCTGCTGCAGGGGATCAATCCCAGAACGAAGAAGGCCGATAATGTGGTGAATATTGCCAGGTAGCTTCCATGTGGAGGGGGAGGAATGATGAAATTAATCAGATGGGGATTCTAGCTTTGATTTCCAGATTTGGTCAGATCCATTGATTTTTCGCCTCCTTTTGTTCTTGCCTTCTCTTGCTCCTCTGATTTGAATTAGTCTGAACCTTACAATTTCTTTTTCCTCTTCCTAATTATTTTATATCCTAAACATTTCTAAGTATAAAATGATATAATCTTCACATTGTTTGTCTCCTGTAGAGAATGTGGATGTTTGGAAGACAGGGTGGGGAGCAAACTTTTCACTGTATATATCCTAGCCTCTAGTGGTGTGCTGGCAATGTTTGGTGTCCAGGACTTCCGGAAGCATCACCCTGACCTCCACCTTCAGCTTTACATGGCTTCCCCCCATGTGTGTCAATGTCCAATTTTCCCCTTTTGATGAGGACACCAGTCATTGGATTAGGGCCCTCCCTAATGACTTCATCTTAACTTGATTGACCACCTCTCTAAAGACATTCTTACCAAATAAGGTCACTGTGAGTTCAGATATCAATGTAGGAAGTTTGGAGGAGCGCAGTTCAACCCATAAGAGGGTACACCGAGTTAGAAGGGGGAAACTGTTTTCCAGTTTACCCAAAAGTGCTATGTGCGTAGGAGAGGCCCTGGTTCTAAATGGTCTTTATTGAGAATAGTGAGAAGCCAGGTTTCATCACATCGTTGCTCAAATGTTTTCTTGTTTTAAAGATACCTATACCATGGCAATACTAATCCAGAACTGGCTTTTGAAAGCGCCAAGATCCTCTGCTGTATCTCCTGCAACACCAATATTCAGATAAAATTGGTTGGCGATTTCACACATGACCAGGTAACTGATTTTGTTGTTGTTAATTTTGGGTGCACTCTGAGTCTATACGGAAGTCAGTGTCTGGAGGAACCTTATTCTGGTTTGTGGAAAACTTCTCTGAGAATAAATAGATTTATAGATGATGGGTGAAAACCTACCAATGTACTGGTGATTTTTATTTGAAGATAATACCAAATACCGTTCACAGGGATGCTACGTATACTATAGTGTGTGGCTATGAGGCTTAATGAGACGGTTGCTATTCTAAGTACATAAAAGTGATTGGGTTTGTAGGCACAACTTCTGTTTGTTTTCTGCATCCTTCGTTGCTCCCTTGGTCAGTTGCCTCTGCAGTGCTGAGTGTGTCTCACTGCTGTGAGTTGTCTGCTTCCATGACTTTCTGGTAACCCACACTTGGGTCACTTCATTTGATATTACACTGTGGAGAGTTTTTCCATGTTCCTCTATTAATCCAATCTATAATCTGTTCACTGAATAGCTACAATTGGGGAATCTATTTTTTTCTCTTTAAAGACATTTGTCCCATTGTATCTTTATGTTGGACCACTGTGTTATCTAGTTGAAGAATTTTGTATACTCCACAGTATTCTGAAACGGGCTCCTCTGGCATTTGGGGGTGGGACAGATCTTCATTTTGTATGTAACAGTGCCTTATATTGTAAGACTCTTAGCATCCCTGGTCCCCTGCCACTGTCTGCCAGTAGTAACCACTAGTTGTGACCACTCAAAATGCCCCACATATTTCTAAGTGCCGTCTGGAGTGGCAATATCACCCAGGTAGAGAATTACTATTTATAGTAAAATATAGATATCTAATCTGGTTTTTGGATGAGGTTCATAGAAACCATGTGATAATTTGGAGGTTGTTTGTTGAAGATGAAACTTTTCAGTTCACTGGCCTTCGTCTGAATATGAATTTTTGCTGATTTTAACATCCTGCTAGATGTCTTAAGGAGATTGAGTAGTATGTAATCTCTCAGCCAGAAATATAAAACTGGTGATAAGTAATGCATTTCTAAAGACAGAAGATGAGAATTTTATTTTATATTTTAGTTAAGAGGTCATGAAATGGCAATTGAATGTTTATTTTTAAAAAAACGACTTTGATTTTGGGGAATGGAAATGAGGGAAGCAAGTTTTGAAACCAATAACCCTTAAAAATTTTTGTTTTTTAAATTATTTTTATAGAGAGCTACCTTATGGCAATGGAAGGAACGGAGTTTTCTAGTAATTAAAAATGTAACTAAAACCTAAACACTTGGAGCAGATTTGCCTTTTTTCTTTATAGACAAATGTTTCTAATTATGTACCATATTTATCATAATTTCTAATATTGAGAAACTTTTTATAATTTGTTATTTTTTTACCTTTACATGACTTCAGAGTGTAAGTCAGAGGCTGATGGCTGGATTTGTGGAGTGTTTGGATAGTGAAGATCCAGAAGAATTTGGGGGTATGTCTTAGATTAATGTATATTTTTTACTTCATATAAATATAGAAATGCGTAATATAAAAACTGTTAACAGTCTAATGGTGATGTAAGAGAAATTAGAGAATTTGCTAGCATAAATGTGTAAGGCTTTTGGGAAACCTCTTAAACAAATCTGAACTCAATGTAAGGCTAATCAGGTAAATTGAAACTAAACAAAACATGGCAGTTTGGAGTACAAGTTTTATTTTTATTTATTTATTTTTTGCATCCACCATTTTTAAAACATTCCCATCCTTTGACCCTCTTCCCTTTTGGTAACCATCAGCTTGTTCGCTCTATCTGTGTGTCTGTTTCTATTCTGTTTTGTTTATTCTTTCGTTTTGGTTTTTTTTTTTAGATTTCACATAGAAGTGAAATCGTACAGTATTTGTCTTTGCCTGACTTAACTTCACTTAGCCTAATTCCTAAATTTGACTTACGTTAACTTTTTATTGTTTTGTAATTTTGTTTTGTGATTTCCACATGAAATATCAGAACTTGAAAATAAATTAGCTGGAATCCGTCATGAAACAAGAATCCACATCTTGAATCTTCTCATCACCTCTTTGGAACGCAATCCACCCAGTCTCGCTCTCTACTTATTGGGCTTTGAATTGAAGAAACCTGTCAGTACCACAAACCTACAAGATCCAGGTATAGTCGTGAGGCACATAGGCATTTATTTCTTGTCATATTTATGTAGCTAACTGGTCATTTATTGAATTTTGGGATCATGGGATACTTCACTGAAAGAAATAAACAATGTATGAAAAGGTAATGTGATGGCGTCAGTCTTTAGGACTTAGATCAAATCTGGACAAACAGCCTTAGAAAATTAGAATTTGTCAATTTTCTATATCAATATTTGAAAGGCTGTTTACAGTAGAGCAGATGTGTATGGAATTTAACTTTTGTAAAGGTATTTTCATGTTTTTAATATAGACGTTTTAAAAGAAAAGTTGCATTTTCTTTTGGTTTCATGTAGGAGTGTTGGGTTGCCCTCGGACGTGCCTTCACGCCATCTTAAACATCTTGGAGAAAGGAACTGAAGGGAGGACAGGCCCCACGGCAGTGAGAGAATTGCCTCAACTCGCCGAGCTGTGTTACCAGGTATACAGAGGGCTGTCCTTGGTAGCACTGAATAGAAGAAACTTAACTAGTTGCTTGAATACATCACAGAAAAAGTGTGACAGTTAGGCTGAGCTGAAATGAATTCATTTGGTAATTTGACCAGTCTTTCATTTATGAATAAAAGCCCATAAAGCACAAACCCCAAGATCCTATAGATCTACAGATCCTATATGTTGATCACTTGAAAAAGGAGGGAAATTGGATTTTTGTGATGGATTTTGACCTGGTAGTGTAGGAACTTTCCAATGTTGCTATATTTTAAGTTGCTTCTTTTTGGTGAAGAGAGTGGATTTGGGGCATAAGACCTCTGGTTCCCATCTGTGCTCCTTACTAGGTAAGTCATCTTGGGCATGCCATGAAACTTCTCTTGAGTTTTTTAATCTGTGAAATGGGCTGTTAGAATGAAATGGGAATGTAAGAATGTAAGTGAAAGCACTTTTTAAGAACTGTGTAAATTATGTCGTCTTATAGCTGCATGTAAGATGGTAGAAAGTCAAATTAGTATAAAGTTTAAACTATAATGAGAACTTTTGTTTTTACTTGTATTTTATTCATTTTGTAAGTATTCTGAGAACTAGGATAAACTTGGCCAGCAGCACTAAAACTCATGCCTGAGTGACACTTCCCCAACACCTGTATTTTCTCTCTGTAAGACACATTGTAGCCTTTTTTTTTTTCCAAACTTATCCTCAAGATGTCATTGTCTTTATAATAAAACAAAAGATGAAACTTAGAACTGGATCACTTGACCCTTTCTCTTCTTAGCTCCTCCCAGTTGAAAATGCTTGCATCTCTTAGTAGGCAGCAGTCTCTTAGATTTGCTGTTGGGTTCAACGCGTTGTATTTTAGCCTTTTGGTGGAAATTCCGCTTAGTCTGCCCACTATAACCACTCTACTTCCTGTCATAAGGCCGCTTTTCCTGTGCATTCAGAGAATCCTGGCCCTTCTCTTACTGTGTCACTTTGTGGGGCTGGTGCTTGCCACACTTCCTACAGAAAGTCTGGTGGGTTTTAGGAACATTCACCATGTTTGTGAGAGCACTATCAACCTGGAAAGCCATCGTAGCCTAGTAACTATACACCACTTCAGTACTACCCTTAAGGGCCATTTTAACCAGAAAATCACTAACAAAAGCACGAGTGTGAAAAATGGAGCACAAAATAGACTGGGAAAAGGCACGTGTTCATAGCATGAGAACTGAAACAAGAAGGTGGGGAGCATGAGTTGGGCGACTCTAATTTTTGCTGCTCTGTGCCTTTCTATGAATGACCACAAAGCCACACGAGTATTGATCCTGGAGTGACCGGTTTTAGAAGGTAGATGAAGTTGCAAGTAGGGAATCTGCCAATAATGAAGATAGACTGTTGGGTCAAAGGATATGAATAGTTTTGTGTCTTCAGATTTTAATTTGGAAGCAATCATAACAATTATAGTAGGTACTAAATGGTGCCAATAATAGGTGAATCTGATGTGTCTGGTACATGGAAAGCATTTAATACATATTTATAAAAGGAGTCACTCATGAATGGAAGTTTTCACTACCATTTTGCCAAATAACTGGGATTTACTTTTTAAAATTTTGCTGATTTACAAATGAGGACTGCCTTACTGCCTTAATTTTTTTTAATTACTGAAAACGGTGAATATTTTTCTTGATTACGGGCTATTTTAATTCTTTTTCACGTAAAATGTTTCTTTGCCATTTTACCTGTTTGGATCTCTTGCTATTCATGCATCTACTGAAGATCTTTATATGTATTATAGCTGTACTCTTTTTCTTATATTTGATATAAAAGTACTTATCCCTGTCTCTTTTTCTCTGTTAAATTTTTATTTAGATTGTACATTTGTCATTTAGTTAATTCTGTAGATCCTTGTAATTCTTTAGTTGCTTCAATCCTGGTAAATTTATTATCTTCCTGAGGTTGGGATAAAATAATTAAGGTTTTCAGAAGTTATTTCCAAGTAATTTGCTATTAACACTAACAATAGTTAAAATAGTAATGCTTGTTAATTAACTATGCGCATACATTAATAATATGCATAAATATATGCACATATAGTTAGATTAGTCCTATAATAATGTCTTCAGCACTGTCAATTGTATTCTAATATATCTTCTTGAGTTAAGGTACTAAGGACTGCTTATAACTGAGCTTCTAAGTTTCATACTGTGTTTGTTCATTTTGCTTGAGTTATTGGTGTGTCGTAGTTTCCACTTAGTAGATCTAAGTTCACATTTTATCTTAAAATGTATAACACAAAGAAACTGACTTGGAGCTTTTCTTATTTTAACTCGTAAGGTGATATATCAGTTATGTGCGTGCTCTGATACATCTGGCCCCACAATGAGGTACCTGAGGACCAGCCAGGATTTCTTGTTTTCTCAGTTGCAACATTTACCTTTTTCTAACAAAGGTAGGTCATTTTTTTCCTTATAACAAATTTGTAAAGTCTCTGTTCAGTGATTCTATTTATATAACATTTGGGGGTAGTAGTTACAGTATTTGTGGAACTCTGTTCTCATTTTGTTATTTTGTTACTTATGGTCTTTTGTAATTGGTGCTAAACTGATGTTTTTATAAACATTTAAAAATAGTCTATCAAAGATGGATTTGATTCTTTTCCTGACAAATAGAATTTAAAATTGTGTTGAATTGTGCTGAAGGTAAGTAAGTATTTACATAAGAAAATTCTGGAAATTTAGATTTTTTGAGTTAAAATTGTTTAATAAAAATCTGTGGTTTTTGTTTCTTGTGTATATATTGAAACCAATTAGGTCTTGAAATGAAAAATAGAAAACTAATTATGGTGGAAGCTATTTATAACTTACTTGATTGACCTGACTAATACAATTATCCCAGGCTACCTATGTATGGTATTCTACTTATGTAATTTTCTCATTGATCGATTTTTAACAATTTTCTGAATTCATATTATGTTCAGACAGTGGAGGTCTTTTGAAGTTTTTAAAGTTTACTTTGTATCAGCTTTATGTTTTGAGAAATCTAGGCTGATTTCATAATAAATTTCTATTACTAGTAATTATCAGCTTCTAATTTACTTTTTAGAGTGATGATGTGAGAAAATCTTGGGAATTACCTAATAGCAAAATTTTTTACTTCATTGTCATAAGTGTATTATATTTTTAGTCCTAAGATTTTGTTCATATAAGAAACTTTTTAAGAAACACTTTTATATCTAAATGAATGAAAAGTTAATGTCCCCTACTATGGCATCTATTTTTCAAAATGCAATCTAACTTTGCCCATCATTATTATTATTAGTGGTAGTAGTAGTTGGTCTATTTTATATTTATGCTGTCATAATTTAGGCCTTCAGAGCCAGGCGTATTAAAATAAAGCTGGATTAAAAACTTATATAAGTGATTCCCAACCCTAATTATATATTTGTTTGTTTGTGAAAAGGCTTTAATATGCCCAGAGTGGAGAGGGGGCTCAGTCCTTGATGAACTTGAGAGCCCACTTGTCCTTGGAGACCTTGAGCATCTCCATGGCACTCATACGGGGCGAGGCCACATACCTCGAATCAAGCTCGCATGAACTTGGTGTGCTTGGTGAGGTGTACTGGGCAGTGGCCGTGCCTTGGTGTGCTCATGGTATATGGGTTGTCGGAAAAGTCATGACGCATTTTTGCAACGAAAAACATAGAAAAAAAACATCATGACTTTTCTGACAACCCAATATGTTAAGCCTAACTAATGCCCTTGATTATCTTAAGAGATATCATAAAGTTATGCAATTTAAATATTTTTTAATTTTTAAAAATGTATTTGTGACATAAAAATCAAGCTATGATAGTTGTTTTTTGTTTTTATTTTTAAGAAATTTTATTGGGGAACAGTGTGTTTTTCCAGGACCCACCAGCTCCAAGTCAAGGAGTTGTTTCAATCTAGTTGTGGAGGGCGCAGCTCCTTGGCTCATGTGGGACTCAAACCGGCAACCTTGGTGTTATGAGCCTGTGCTCTAACCACCTGAGCTAACCGTCCGCCCCTATGATAGTTTCTTTTTACAAGTTATATATTTGAGAATTGCGTGTTTTTTTTGTTTTGTTTTTTTTGCTTAAGTATTAAGTGAGGTCTGTATTAATGTCAAAATATGACAGACTGAGAATTCTGTGGATTTGTATGAAATTATCCTGGTAATGGGAACCTGATTCTCTTTTGTTCTTCATTTGCTTTTGCTCATCTTTTATAGACATATACCAACTCATTTTTTTCTCCCTTGGCATCTTTCCTTTGCCTTTTTAATTTTACAGATTGATAAATTATCAGATCATGTGGCCAAGTTTCATAAGTTATTGACTATGTTCCATGGGAAAATATCTGATAAGTTAATGGAATTTAGGTCTGTTCTGATCTAGTGTTATTACTCTGGGAAACTAAATCGATGTATGTAACTTCCAGAATACGAAATATCTATGTTGAACCAAATGTCATGGCTGATGAAGACTGCCTCAATAGAACTAAGGGTGACTTCTCTGAATCGTCAGCGGTCACATACGCAGAGGCTTCTACACCTCTTACTGGATGACATGCCCGTGAAACCATACTCAGGTGAGCATGCAAATGTTGGCGTTGGTTTCATTGGCTGCTGACTGGCCTGGAGGAATGCAAGCACAAATCGGAACCTGCGTGCGCTTAGCATGTGGCTGCAGGCCAAACAAGTTCTTGCTGCTTTTCGAATTTTTTCCTTAAAACGCAAAATTCTTATATCATCCTATGATTGTCATTTTATTATTGTTTGAAGCATCCACATTTTGCTAGACTCATATACACATATATTCAGTGGAGTTTGTCACAGAGCGAGCGTGACCCAAGGTATTTTAATATGTATTAAACATGCAAATTAAGCATAAGCTTTTCTGATTGTCTCATTGGCATGATTGGGCCCTGCTGCTTTTGGAGTTCTGATTATCCTCTTTACAATGGTAAAGTGGATCCCATAGGAACAGAAAGAGTTAGATTAAATGTAGTTGGTAAGCCCTCATCTTTACATCTTTTTTTTTTTTCATCTTTACATGTTAATTATCTATTTGCAAAGGGCTCTTTAACCTAGAAACAGTGACCTATAAATAAAATACTTTATGTGTGTTATTTCCAAATAAATTTTACAAGTACATTGTTCTTTTGCTGGTCTGTTATTATTGATGCTCCAACAGACGGTGAAGGAGGAATAGAAGATGAAAATAGGTCTGTCTCTGGGTTCCTTCACTTTGACACTGCTACAAAAGGTAAAGCCCTTTGAATTTGTGATAAATTTACAGATATATTGAATGGCTTGAAATTTCAGGAGATAATTATTATGCCTGTACTTGCAAATTCTTAACTGGTATAGAAAAGCTATATAAAAGATGATTTGTCATCCAAAAAAGATTTTTTATGACTATGATGAAAATATTTTTGCAAATGGATATATTGGAAATAAAATTGAATTTCGATTTCAGTCCAGTGTTCGGTTTACAGACTAACTTTCTTTCTGAGCATAGCACTCACTATCTTGTGAGCGTGAGCTGAGTACGACGGTTTGTTTGCTGTTCTCCTCATGTCCCACTTAAAATTAAACGACTTTTTATTATTTCTAGTACGTCGAAAAATTCTCAGTATTCTTGACTCCATTGACTTCAGTCAGGAAATCCCCGAGCCTTTGCAGCTGGATTTCTTTGATCGGGCCCAGATTGAACAGGTTATTGCTAACTGTGAACACAAGAATTTACGGGGACAAACAGTCTGCAATGTCAAGGTGAGGACCGCCTTAAAGTGGGTGCAGCATCACCTGGCTCAGGCTGAGGCGTCAGACAGGAAGAGAACCATTCAGTGGTTGTTGTCTGATAGAGATACTGGTTTATTGGACTGTGGTTTCCAATTTTCAAACAGCTAGGAAATAAAACTGAATAGGCCACACGAACTTTGCCTCTTTAAAAGGTCCCCCATTCAACCGGTGGCGGGATGGCTCAGCTAAAAAAATAAAATAAAATAAATACAAATAAAAGGCCCTCCGTCACCTTCCTCTTAGTAGCCATGTTACCCAGCTATTAGTATGGAGTAGTTTTAACTCTGTAACTCTCTACCAGGTTAATGGCCTCACTAGTAGGAAGAAGATGTCCAGGGCAGTTGCTCTACTTTACCTGCCACACAGGCTCTTTGGTACCACTCTCTGGAATGTGAGGTGTACCTCATATTTTTTACTAGAAACTGGACAGTGCTACTGTTCGAGTATACACTCATATAAAAGTATCTGAAACGTTTCCCTCTAGGTCAGTTTATAGTAATTGCTGGGGGTTATTGCTGGGGGTTATTCATCTACCAGTGTCTGCAAGGTCTTATTTTTCCCTCTTTTCCCACTTACGTAGTTTCTTCATAGGGTTCTTATAGCTGAAGTAAATGCCCTCCAAGGTATGGCAGCCATAGGACAGAGACCTTTACTAATGGAGGTAAGCCTGTGGGTATGTGTTAGTCTTAACCTTTTAATTACTGAAACTATGTAAATTGCCAGTCAGAAGATAAACAATAAATTGACTTGTAATCTACTTAAAAGGTAAACTTTAATGGAATCTTTCACTTCTGACTTTATAACTTTTATAAACTGAACAGAAGCTAATGTCTGGATGCTAGAATAAATAGCATCTTTTCTGCTAGGCTAGTTAAGGATTTGCGACCTGCTCATGTTGTGTATTACATGTCACGTGCTCCCTATCGGTGAGGGAGGAGAGAGTCAGTTGTCATCACAAGTTCGGAGTTAGAGGTAAGAGGTCAGGTGGAAAGAACCACATACATGGAAACGCAGCTGGCTAGGCCAAAGCAAGAGGCAAAGAGATAAAGACACATCAGGAATGCATGCACTGAACTTGGGTTTTAGGCAACTCTAGTGCTCCAGAGTAAGTAGAAGCAGACGTTGCAAGGAGAAAAAAGGTAGGATTAAAAGCTCATTTCCACCCACAGCACCTCTGTGCCCTGCTTTACACACACACACACACGACCGTATATATTATTCATAGCACTAACCACCAGTATAACATGAAAAATTATCTGCTGACTGGCGTACATGTGAATGTTTCCAAAATATAAATAAATGTTTTCAGATTAACCGACAACGGTAAAAATAGGAACCTGTTGGTAAAAGACATTATTTGTCTATGTGTTAACCTTGCAATTCAATTTCTCTGGCTTTAGGAGATCAGCACTATCCTTCAGTATGTGGTTGGAAGAAACAAATTGTTGCAGTGTCTTCACGCAAAACGGCACGTGCTGGAGTCCTGGCGGCAGCTGGTGGAAATTATACTGACAGCTTGTCCCCAGGACCTCATCCAGGCAGAGGACCGACAACTGATCATCCGTGATATTTTACAAGATGTGCATGATAAGGTGACATACTTCCTAAATCACTTCATACTGCTGAACAGATACGTATGTAGCAGTGGAACGGAGTTTGCCAACCTCCTTTTTTCCCATTTTAGATTAGGAGTAAATAGACTTGTGCAATGCCCATGTCAGGCTTCCCTTGCCAAAGGTATTAATTCAGTACAGTAGTGACTCAACCAGTGTGTATCAAAATTATCTAGGGAGCTTTTAAAAAATACACATATACAGATATCACCCCAGATCTACTGAATGGGACATTCTGGTGGAAAGGCCACTTATGTGAATTCCCATTAAATACCTCCAGGGGATTCTGATAGGAATCCCTTCTGGTTAAGAACATGTGTTACCTGGCATCATATTTAAATTTCTGTGTATAGGCTTTTATTTTCTTTGAACAATGTAATTCTGTTCTTCCCTTCTTACGGTAGTTGAAAAGCTAAACGTGTATAAAATGTGTTAACGACTGTAGCTGAGAGCAGGGTCCTCACGCTGATCTTTCTCTCGGCTTTAAGATACTGGATGATGAGGCCGCACAGGAGTTAATGCCAGTGGTGGCAGGCGCCGTGTTCACCCTGACCGCTCACCTGAGCCAAGCCGTTCGCACAGAGCAGAAGCAGCCATTAGCCGTGGGGCCCGGGGAAAGCCACTATGCTTTGATGCTGGATAGTTCTTTCTCCTCACCCCCTTCAGCAGAGAACCCCGTGGTGGGTTTCGCTTCAATTGGAGATTCTTCACTTCACATCATATTGAAGAAACTGTTAGACTTCATTTTGAAGACAGGTTTTTAAAATCTCAGTTTTCTATACATTACAACTTGTGTATTTGTTTTAACTTTAATTTGAAAAAGGGCTTTTGCTGTGTCTCCTTAGGTGGCGGTTTCCAGCGCGTGAGGACACACCTATATGGCTCTCTGCTTTATTACCTGCAGATTGCCCAGAGGCCAGATGAGCCAGACACCTTAGAAGCAGGTAGAGTGAGATATAGTTCTAATCACTTCTGTTTTTAGATACTGGTAACTTTAAATTTAAAAAAAAAAAAATCACTGTTCCATTCTTTGTCTAAGCAAAGCTATAAGTGAGTCTTTATGGAATCCTTAAAGCGTTTACTCTGAAGTCGAGGAAGCATGTTTAGTTTTGTGAAATTATGAAGATAACACATGAGTGTCAAAACAAACCCTCAAATACTACCTGAGCTTACAGATTTCTGTAACTCCCTCTCTCGCCCCTGGTCCCACTGAATGATATTATGTGTGTACACCATCTTTCTTCGCTTTGCCGGGTATCACAGTCCATATCTAGTTGAATCTTAAAATGGCTCTGTTATTCCAGGGTATGGAAGTAACATTTATTTTACCATTTGCCTTATTCATAGGCATTTAAATTATTTCTAATTTTACTATCACAAAAAAGCTGCACCAAATATTCTATGTATTTTTCAAGAAGGATACTTCACAGTGCAATTTCCATGTGAAAGAATATGCACATTTTTCTTTTAATAGATTCTGTCAAGTGGCCCCCTACCAGTTTAAATGCTCATCGACAGTGTGCATATGTCTTTTGTACTAATGTGAGGTTTTTCTTGAACGAATTCCAAGAAATAGAATTCCTTTGTCAGAAGATACTTATATTTAAAATATTGATAAGTTCTGCTGTCTAAAATGTAGTTAGCATTTTTAATGAAGAGTAATAAGCTGCATTCTTTGGTTTCCAGATATGAAAAATGTTTTTAGCGGTTTCACAGACCAACATGTACTCTAAGCCAGAGTTATTCTGTTAGTTAAGAACTTGTTCTAAGCACTTTCTGATAAGTGACTCCTTGTGCCCTTCTGAGAACGCTTATGAGTATTTGTTATTTTGTACATAGATTCTTAAAAACCACTCTGTGTGTAAGACCCAGGTTATCTCATATTATTCTTTACCGGTTATATCTTTTTACATATCTTTCATAGAAGGTGATAGCCAAATGGTATATTTATAGAAATGTCCTACCCACTTAAATAATACACAAAAATGTTTTTAAGGTCATTAAAAATAAAAGACTAGTTGAGAGAGGCTTTTTAAACAAACAGGAGCTTGTTTTTTCAGAGAGGCAGTAATGGGAATCCCACTCCCCCCAGCCCCGCCAACACAATACCCCGTTTTCCTCTTGTCAAACATTTTTAACGGAGTTGAATTGGCAAAATCACCACTTCACCACTAGGTGGAGCTCTACATCATGCTTTTTAGCAGTCATCAAGATGTAGTAAAGCAGTGTGACCATAAAAGAAAATTCTCCTTTGTTTTTAATTTTCAAATGATCTAATTTTAGAGTAATTTCATCCCAAACTTTTTCTTAGTATTAGTTACTGCTTATTTTGACTTATTTTAAGTAGCAAAGTACTTTTTTCCCTAGATAATAGTGTTTTTAAGTTTTAAATGAGAAATATTAAATTTAATAAATATTTATTGATCATATACTTTTGTGCCAGACACTGTACCTACTTTCTGTTTAATAAAACTCTGAGGGTCTGCCGGCTGCAAAAACTTGATAGTGAAATATAGACCACAATGTGGTTTACCTTTATTTTTCATGATTAAACTTGTTTTGTGTTTTTACTCTTCATTCTGATCAGCTTGTCTTGAAAACCTTTCCCCAATTTAAAAACTACTACTATGTAGTAGTTGGAAAAAAATTTATAAGATTAGTTTCAGATGCAGATTATTGCTTTATGAAATGTATTTGTGGAACTTTTCTAAAAGGCTTACATAAAGCTTGTGTAAAATGTATGATCATATCTGTAGTTATTGTACATTTAAATTACTTTCATAATGGGTACGCTTTTTCTTTTTAATATTATTGTAATTAAAAATATAAAAGAATAAAACTTTCTGATTTTGAGGGGAGCAGATTTTTGTCTACCTTGTACCTGATCCTTTCTAGTCAAATTCTCAGAGATCTCAATAAAAGATAAACACAGATGGATTAGCAGAAATATACAGGATATAGGTTCTCCTGGAGTTTCATAATTCATTTTGATTTCTTTAAGAATAGTTTATCCTTTTCCTAGTACCATTGTTATCTTAGTGTACATGCATGGAATATGTGTGTCATGTTCTGAAAGTTTACCTGCCCAGACTCATGGGTTGGTGGGTTTTTGTGTACATGCAGTAATGCAAGGATGTTTTTGTTGTTGTGTGTGAGCTATAATTTCTGTTACCAAACTACTATTTACTGGAGTGTTTGAAATTTTTTTCTGTTACAACTCTTTTAGCCAAGAAAACCATGTGGGAAAGATTGACAGCTCCTGAAGATGTGTTTAGTAAATTACAGCGAGAAAACATAGCCATCATTGAGAGCTACGGCGCCGCTCTCATGGAAGTGGTCTGTCGAGACGCTTGTGATGGTCATGAGATTGGAAGGGTACGGTAGCTCCTGTTTGGTATTATAATTGAATAGATGTTTTGACTTATTATGGTATACACTGAATTAACTTTTCAAATGTATGTTACATGTTGAGAATTAGATTCTGCAATATATTTTAGTGATTTTGCTTATTTGCTATAATTTGGAATTTCTGTTTTGTTTATTCATATAGTTTGTTTAATTCTGGTCAGAATCTCCATTAGTTCAGAATTTTACCTCAGAATAATCTTTTTGCTGATTTTGAGGTTGGCCTGACACTGGTAGAAACACCAGAGATGCTGCAGAAAACTTCTCACTAGAGGGAAATTCATAGTGTTTGAATCATGTTTTTGAAAACCATGGGAAACAGAATTTTAAGAAATAGGGTAAAACATTCAAGTGTATTAAATTCTCAATTCTGTTAAAATAAAAGTTTGTGTTTTTTATGCATAAAAAAAAGACTGGGAAGTAATAGACCAAAATAGATTAATTGTGTTTATCAGACTATGTATTTTCTGTTTTCTATAATGAACATGTAAAATTTTACAATTAGGAAAAAAAAATCTATTTTGAAAAATCCCTTTCCTTCAAGTAATGTTTAGATTCTGTTAAAATATTTAATGCCATTATTTTAATGTAATTAGGTTTTATATCAGAAATATTTTGGTAGCCAACTCCGTGTTTCAGCCTTTGGTTAACTTCCTGTCAGATGCTGGCTCTGGCCTTGCTTGATCGGATCGTCTCCGTGGACAAGCAGCAGCAGTGGCTCCTGTATCTTTCCAACAGCGGCTATTTGAAGGTGCTTGTGGACAGCCTGGTAGAAGATGACCATACTTTGCAGAGTTTGCTCACTCCACAACCGCCACTTTTAAAAGCCCTCTACACTTATGAATCTAAAATGGTAAGGCTTTATATTCACATGAAGTCAGATCAACTGCTCCTTTCCTCTTAGGGGAAGGATAGATGTGTTAAAGGATATCCGCGTGGCCTACATTCTGAATACTCCTATCACGTAAGCTGTAATCATTCCAAGAAGTTTTACATTTGGGAACATGTGCTAGAAATGAATCTCCTAAGCATGCCAAGTTGAGCTGAAATGATCCTGAGAGGGTTAGGTGGATAATGGGACCACTGCTTACTCAGGGGCTGCTGATGGCGAGTGATATAACACTCGGTTCTCTGTGAGGCGTGCAGGGAGCAAAGCTGTGGTTCCACGACAAAGTTCTGACAGTATTAGTTGTCTATTGAACATCCCATGGAGATGTGCTGATTGTACTTTAAACACAGAATTTTCAGTACAGTCTGTAATTCACCATTTTCTTACCTCCAAATCTATTTTAATTTCTCTGTTTCCTCCTGGTTGAAAATATCACAATGTCACAATAATAGAAGCGCTAAAGTCTTAGATTGTTCATTAACGCTTTCTTCTCTTTTTCATTCATTTATTCAACAAGTATGTATTAAATACATATTATATGCAAGGTGTGGCATTTGGCACTAGAGATACAGCTGTGAGCAAAACAGCCTTCCCTGCCCTCCATCCGTCCCCATGATAACAGAAACTACAGTTCAGTTAAATAATTTGTGTGAGGCACTGTATGTGGCGCTTCCGATGCACTATGCCATTTAACCCTCAAAAAGTCCTATAAGAAAAGTGGTTCAGTAATGGTTCAAGATAAGAAATGTGCCGTGGGAGAGCCTTGTCTTTATCTGAGGCCCTTGGATTTGATTTCTGTACTGATGATTTTTTTGTTGTTACTTCTTAGGCATTTCTCACACGAGTGGCTAAGATACAGCAGGGCGCATTGGAGCTGCTGAGGTCTGGGGTGATTATGAGACTAGCACAATGCCACGTCTATGACATGCGCCCAGAAATGGACCCGCAGGGGTAAGTGTCCATACAGATTGTTTTGTTAAGTTCCCAGTAAAGATTATTAAGGAAAAAAGAAATTCCAAACATAATTTTGCCATTGGTTTATAATTCTCTTTCATCTTGATGATGTTTTTAATCTTTTTTTTGTTGTTGTTGTTGTTGTACACCCCTGCCATTAACTAATAAATGGGAGTTGCTAATAGGGGTAAAAGTGGGTAGGAACCTAACGGCTTACCATTTTAGAGCAGTATTGTAAGAGGGTAACGGAAGAGCATTTTATTAGTAAATGTTTTTCTGCCCAACTTTATTGTTTTGTTCAACAGAAATGCGTGCTTTCAGTTATAGTGGTCTTTTAAAGTATCATAGTGATATAGTTTTATTTTTTATTACTTTTTTTAGCTGAGCCATGCTGCCACCTGTTGGCAGCTCAGCGGCAGCTCAGCTCGGGCCGGGAATCGAACTGCTATTGCTCAAACTCTTGAGCGAGCTCTTAACCAACTGAGCCACTCGGCCAGCCCTTCGTAGTGATATTATAACTTGTTGTGGATTTCCTATTCCTCATGACTGGAATAGTATTTTATATTTTTCTTATTTTAACATTTGCCAACTACTTATCAATTTGAAAGCCTCAAGTCAAATTATTTTAAGTTTCAGGCGTTTGTTTTCAAGATTTCTCCTTTCAGTTCGAAGATGGTTTTCTTTTTCCTTTTTTGTCTAAGTGGCTACAACATTGTTAGGCAAACAGCCTACCCTCCAAGCATTAAGTAACACCTAGGTCAGTTTTGCTAATTTTCTTAAAATGATCCATTGTCAACTGAGTACTTGAGTTTTTTAGGCTTAACTGTAGAACTGTTGTACCTCCAGAAAAAAAATTTTTTTTATATTGCTTTCTAAAGTTTTAAACATGAGAGTTATTTTCGCCTTAGGTGAAGAGGGTTGAGTTAATTACATGCCTCAGTTTGTGGCATATTATTATCACTGTGCAAAATCTTTTATTTATTTCCTGTTATTTTCATATTCTACTTTCATTCCCTTCAATAGGCAACCATTTTCTTTTGCCTAAAAATTTAAATATAAACATTTACAATAAATAATAGTTTATTAATAACATGCTCTGAGACCTAACCTTAAAAGTCAAGTGACTTTGCAACATCATTTTAAATCTTGGCTTTGGTTTTTTTTTTATGTGTGTGTGTGTGTGTGTGTGTGTGTGTGTGTGTGTGTGTGTGTGTGTGTGTATAATGGATACTATAGATTCATTTTTCGCTTTGGGTACAGGAGAGGGAAATTTGGGGAAAGACTTGCTTTCATCTATTCCTTACTTATAGTCTCTGTAGCCGAAGGGAAAATTTAGAATAGAATCAATATACTTAGGAAATTTTTTCAAACATTGTCTTCAAATTATGCAGATTTTTTTAAACTAAGATATTTCAAACAAATAACTCCATTTTTACTGTCTATATGGGATGCAGAGCACTCGTTAGTAGCTTCACATCTTAATGAGCCACCGTGGTGGTTTGCCATGGAGGTGGTCAGGGACGTTAGAGTGTATCCTAACCTTTGGACTATTGCTCTCCCCTTGTTTGGTGGAAATGAATGAAGCATGTTTGTCATGAGAGACCCGCCAGTGTTCATCCCTACTCCGGTGGACCGGTACCGTCAGATTCTCCTTCCAGCTCTCCGCTTGTGCCAGGTCATCCTCACGTCTAGCATGGCCCAGCACCTGCAGGCAGCAGGGCAGGTAAGAGGAGACCTTGATGTCAAAATTGCCTCGTGCCAAATCCTCCTTTTACAGATGCGGAAACCCGAGGCGTAGGAAGCATAACTGAATTTACCTTAATCATACTGTTTGTGGCACACCTGGGTGTCGAAAACAGGCCCCCTGTACTTGGCTCTGAACTTCTTTGACCTGTTTTTGTACTCTTGTTCGAATGAAACACCGCCGCTAATTAATAGAATAGTAACTGATGCAAAGCAAGAGATCCAAATTGTTTTTCTATAAACGGAAGCAGTTATTGTGATAGGCATAAGCTGGCTTCTAAAATGTAATTTAACCAGGTGTTTGTTGAGAAGGAGGCCTTGCAGAAAATGCAAAAGATAGATAACACCACATTTAGTTGTGATATTTAGAGAATGAGGTAATTTAAATACATGAATTTTCTAGCTAAAAACAATTTTTTGGAGCACCAGAAATTTTTGCCTTTCAGTGAAACTTTCAAAAATACATATTTCTTTAAACTAATAAGGCATTATCTAATTTAGCCCTTCCCTGATTAATTAGGCTTATCATTCTGAATCTGCAGTGTTTTATTGTAGTGTTCTATTATTGTGATACCCTCAGGAACTGTGACCTAATAATTTTGTCGGCTTTCCCTGCCATCAGTTCAGGCTTATCTCGCCAAGATGGAAGGTTGCTGTTTCTAACCAAGCACCTTATTTTATCCTGCATTAGTCTAGGTGACATTCTTCCCCTTTCATATGTTGCCTTTGAGTCAGTTCTGTAAAACCCAATGACTTTCCTTGTCTTCTACTTTATTAAGATTAAGATTTTTTTTTTTAGTAGAAGTTGGCCATTGTGGTACAAGACATTGGTCCTCTAACACCAGTCTTTTACGGACTGCAGCAGAATCCCCTAAGGAGCTTCTTTTAAAAATACAGATTGCTGAGTTTCACGTCCAGTGATTAGGGGCTAAGCCCAGGAATCTGTATTAAACAATAAAAGGGCACAGTTCCTGAGTGATTAGATGTTTGGTGTGTTTCGACATAGTCTTTGCAAAGGCTTTATAATCACATCGTATGTGAAAATAATTAGAGTCCTCCAAGATGGTGGAAGGGCAGAGTTTGAAGATGAGGATTTTTATCTCATTTGTATTTACCGTATCAAAAGGACAATTAAACAAAAGCTTTTATGCGATTGTCCGCATGTCACACTAGTCAGACTTTCATAAATCAGCTTGAATTATTCAGTAAGTCATTTTTATACTCACTCATTTTAAAGTCATGTTCTAGTTCCGTTTGGACAAAAATCAAAGAAATAAAATAGGGGTCAAATAATCATTTTCATACAGTAGTTCTAAATTACATTATACTTTTTTCTACAGTAGCCTGTAAATATATTAATTTTAAAACTTCGAAACAATCTTTAGTGTTCTTAGAATTTTAGGTAAATGTTTGCTTCTTGAAGAAATAAACTATGTAAGTGCAAAAGACAATTGCTTAATTAACATTCTTCATTATATTGAATTACTTGCTTCAACGTTATTAAAAAGATGGATTGTAAATTTATAATACAATTTTCTACTCTTCCGCCCCTGTTTCTTTTATGTTGTCTCCTTTTTCTTGGCTTAGGTGTTGCAGTTTCTCATTTCGCATTCTGATACCATCCAAGCAATCCTGCGCTGTCAGGATATCAGTGCTGGGTCTTTGCAGGAACTGGCCCTGCTGACAGGAATTATAAGTAAAGCAGCACTTCCTGGTGAGTTGATGATGTTGAATGGACTTTTAGTAAATCTTTACAGACTGACATACCTCTTAATAGAATGAGGTTTTCATTACTTTGCAGCTATATATGACTTATTTAAAATTGGTACTAACAGAGCTCACTGCCTTTTTTAAGATACTAAGTTTATATTTATAAAAATGATATGTGCTCATATAACATATTCAAAGACTTTAAAAAAATAATTAACACACAAAATCCCACTACCTAAAAATTACCAAAAGCTACCATTTTGTTAAGTAGCTTTTCAAACGTTGTTCTATTTGAACAATGCTCATATATACATAAGAGAGAGAAACAGACACACAGAGGTAATTTATAAGAATGGGATTACCTTTTACATGCAATTGTAGAAAATAACTTTAATTTTACATGAACTCAACAGATAAAAAACTAATTGAAGAGAAACTGAAGACATTGTTGAATTCTAGACAAATGTTTCTTCACTACAAGAGCACAAGAGATATTAATTCTTAAAACATCACTCACTGTGATTAAGGAGAAAAAGAGAGTATGAGAAATCATTAAGATATTTTTGTCATTTGAAAATTTTTAATGACTTTATTACACGTAAATTTTAGAGTCAGTTAACTCCTGATGTGAAAGATGGAATGATACGTTCTTTTACACTTCTTCCACCTTCAGATTGTTTGCTTATATTATTTTTACTTTGTCAGGTTTTGTAACATTTACATTCAGTCCTAAAACTATAATACCTTCAGTTGTTTAGTTTTACTTACATATTTTCATGGATTCGCTGAAAAACACCAATTCTTTTTTTTTTTTTTTTTTGCCTGCCATGGTTTCACCATTCTTGAGCTCTTTCTTTTGATTTATCTCTTGGTATTTTTAATTTGTACTGAGGTCCCCTCCCCCTAGAAAAAGTGTATTATAGTCCCCGAATTCTCTAATGTTTATGAATGACTGATGTTTGCCTTTATTCTAGAATGACAGCATAGCCAATTACAATTTTCTTTCCCTCAGAACTTGTAGTAGTAATGATAATAGCTCATATTTATTAAGCATTTATGTACTGAGTATTGTTTTAAACACTTACCATGTTAATGCTCATAGCCGTCTTATGAGGTAGAACTATTATTATCCACATTTTACAATGAGGAAACTGAGGCACAGAGAGGTTAACTTGTCCAAGGTTACACAGATAATACTGGTAGTGGAGCGTTTCCCAGGCATTGCGGCTTGTGAGCTTGTGCACTTACCTACTGGGTAATACTACCTCCATTGTCCTGTGCTGTGGAGAAGTGTGAGGCCAACCCGATTCCACCCCTCCACCCCCAGTTTGTTTCCTCTCTGGGGTATCTCGGTGTTTGAGCCCTTTGTACTGGGAGAAGGAGTGTTGGGCAGGGCAGAGTGCAGAGCTTATTAAAGTGCTTGGAGCCTGTGCTCATTCTGAGGAGATCGCAGCCTTTACCCCTCCCAGACAGGGCATGTCTCAGTCCTGGGGATTGTGAAAATGTATAGAAAGTTAGGGTGGTGAGGACAGGTTCTCCTCAGCGTGACTGTGGTCATGGAAGAAAGAAATAAACCAATGGGGAGAATGGAGTTTGCTGGAGGGCTTGATGGAAATAAAGGGAGTCTGTGGTACTATAAGAAATGGATTGGCTTGATTTAGGAATCCAGACTGAGAAGCTGAATGGAAACGTGTATGTGCAAACTGTACTTTGTCTAAATAAAAAGAAACAAATCAAATGATATAATAATACCTAGAAGAGGTAAAAGAAAAAAATGCGTTTTATTCTTAGTGTTTTGTTTTAAACTTTTTCATGAGGAAGTAATTTACTACTGAGTTTAGAAATTTTTATGGCTAGAGACAAAAAGTAGGTTTTTCTCAGAAACTTTAAAAAGCGCCTTTTGAAACCACTAGTTGAATCTAGATTGAAATCGCCTAGGAATGGACGTGCACTTGTCATCTTTGTCAAGTCCTATTTCTCAAAACTCCTTCATGGCAGAATCTGTGCTCAGTCACATAGAGGATAGAAGATACTAGAACTGCTCTTCCTAGCTTTTTAATGTCTTTATTTTGTTGATTATAAAACTACATTTAAAAGCATTCCAAATTTTATAGGTATATTAAGTGAACTTGATGTTGATGTAAATGAAGGATCTCTAATGGAGCTACAGGGACATATTGGAAGATTCCAGGTAACTGGTTCCTAATTTCTTTAAAGAGCAGCTGTAAGACTTTTAACAAAATACAACAGTCCCTTCACCCATCCTTCCCAATATGCTCCCTGGATTTGGGCAAACTCTTTCAATGGTTTTAACTGATTCTTTGGTATTTCTAAATACTATGCTTATATTGCTTCTACCTGATTTTCCAATTTTAGGAACCGTCTATTGACTTCCCATGGAGGAAATGAGAATTTAGATCTCTTTACTCCTTTTCTTCAACCACAACAAATGTACATTTCTCATAATACCCCCTCAAACTCAACATAATCATATAATAATTTTGATTAGTGTTTAGTGTTACACTTATTACTGTGTAAGTCATTTTTGATTAAGCCAAGGCTGATGTTACTTTTCTGTGTAACATTAAGTTTTCCATAGAGTAAATAATTGTTTTGGTTTTTTATTTGCTTGTTTTTTATGTACTTATTTCTGATTTATTCGCAAACTCTTCTCCAATTGTGTAATCTCCTATATTCAAACATCTTAGGTAGCTTATCAATTATTGGGTTGTCAGAAAAGTCATGACGTTTTTTTTCCTATGTTTTTCATTGCAAAAATGCGTCATGACTTTTCCGACAACCCAATAGATACTTTATCACACTCTCTCTGGGAGCCTCCTAGCCGCCTTGGTCATCTTTACTTTTTATTGGCTGCAAAGTAATTATATTTATATGCTAGAATTTTTATTCCATTGTTTCTGATACAATAATTTTCTTAACCAATCTTCTTTTCGTGAACTGTTTTTCAAGTTTCCAAAAGTAAATGCTGCTATCAAGCATTCTTTGTGTGCAAAATTTTAAACTATAGATTAAATAATGTAACTGATATCACTGCGTCCCAGGGTAGTCACATAGTGCATTTTGAGTCATTGTCAAGCAGTGTTCCAGAAAGGGCTGCAAGCTCACCAATAAAACCCAAATACTCTGGGGTTTTGGGTTTTTTTTTTTTTCAGTCTTCTAACTTTTTTCATTGGTAGAGAAGATGTGTGTGTATATATATATATATATATATATATATATGTATGTATGTGTATATATCTATATCTATCTATATATATATATATATATATTTTTTTTTAATTGGGAAACAGCCGTGGTCATTGGTTACATGTTGCTTTCATGCTACAATGGCACAGTTGACTCTTTTAAGGAGGGTGCAGCTCACAGCAGCCCATGCGGGGATTGAACCTACAACCTTGGTGTGACCACCTGAGCTAACCGGTCACCCCAGAAAAAGATATTTTTGATGAATCTTTTCATAAGATGACCTCTAGAAATGTTTTGGTGCATCTGTTTTATCTGTAAGAGTAGCAAACAGCCAGTGAAAGTTTTAAAAATAGTTTTTTAAATTGCAAAATAAATTTATATTATAGTCTCCTCAATACGTTTCACCTTATCCAAACTTATTTAAACATCGGTTTAAATAAATAAGATATTATATATTTTATATATGTATGTATGTATATAGGTATATGTAGGGGTGTATGTGCATGTAATACCAATTTTTAAAAAATGTGTTTTTATTGTCCCCTTACTTTGTGCAGAACACTATACTAAGCACCTTAAATACAATTCAGTGTCTCAGGTAATCATGACAACGGGCTTATAAGGTTGGAATTGCTATGATCACTCTAGAAATGTGAACGTAGAGGCTTGAGAAAGTTAAGAAACTTGTTCAGTTCACATAGGAACAAGGTCACGTGCTCTTGGATCCCACATCTCTGAGTCCCAGCCCATGTAACCACTGGATATACTGTCAGTTTTGAAGGACTCATCCTTTCCTTCTGAGAACCATAGGAAAAATTTTCAGATGAAAAGTACCAACATATCAAGCAGAAGACATTTGCATTTTATCTGCGAGGCTACCTGTGTTCCAGCCCCTTTATTGAAGCCCCCCAAAGTTATCACAGGAGTAACAGCCTTTACATTTGACCTTTAGTAGACACAGTTATTGTGGATGTGCTTGTTACAAATTGTGTATTTGCTTGTCATTGTTTATCACCCTGTGTTTATTTAATGGGTGTCTACCAAGGAATTTTTTGGTGCTATACAAAAAATTCTTTAGCAGACACTTAGATTATAGTGGGGATTAACTGCTTAAAAAATTCGTATTCTTTTAATGAATTGAGCCTGCCAAGCAAATATATTTGCAAAATGGTGAATTTGAATAGTGCTCGCTTTAGTCGATTCAGTTGAAATTAAGAAATCAGAGGCTTTAAAGAGTGATTCCACTCCTCACTGAGTTTTTCTTTTTGATATCCCTCGAGAAAGAGAGGTCACAAATTTTAAACATTGCCAACTAGTTATGAACAAAATATCTTTGTCTTTCTTAGCGCCAATGCTTAGCACTACTAAGTCGCTTTGGTGGCTCCGACAGACTCCGTCAGTCTAAATTTCAAGATGATAACGTGGAGGGAGATAGAGTGAGCAAGAAAGACGAGATCGAACTCGCGATGCAACAGGTAAGAGGAGTGAGAGTCATGTACCGATCTTTCAAGATGTTTATGGTTTTGGAAATACTTGATGAAAACGCAGGTGTGAGTAATTTTACAAATTGATTTATAACTTTGTTGTCATGTGAACAAAGCGATCTATTACTTTGTTGTCCTTCAAATCTAAATTTCTATGCTATAAGGGCATTTGGGGAGCTAACGTTTTTGTTACCACTATTCTTCCATTGTAGATTTGTGCCAATGTCATGGAATATTGCCAGTCACTTATGTTACAGAGTTCCCCCATCTTTCAGCATCCTGTGTGTCTCTTCACCCCTAGCCTGTCAGAAACCATGAACAGAGATGGGCCCCGTCAAGGTGAGCCTAGTTATTTCTTTCTGTATTTGAGGAATTAAGTTGCTATGACTATGACTAACTCTAATTGGTTCTAGTAAGATGGGTTTTTTTTTTCTTTATGAGTAATAATGGGAAATGTTTTAAACAACTTTAAGAAGAAATGGTGAGGGGGTACTATTGTGAGAACTGTGGATAGGCTGGGGAGCTCGAGAGAGTGGAGAAATTCAAGATTTTCTGAGGATGAATCAGAGGAGCCTTGTGGGGAGAGTATAGTTTTGAATAGTACTTGAGACCCCAAAGAAAGTATCTAGGATTGGAGAGTAAACCTGCTGGGTGAAAAAATATGAAAATATAACAGCCTCATTCTTTCCAAACATATATTAGACTGTTTGATACTATATAATACGTCCTTGAGACTGTTCATTTTTTTCCATCTTTTTTCTCTGTTCTTTTCCTTGAAAAAAAATTACTTAACTCTTTGTGCCTCAGTTACCTTCTCTGTAAAATGGCAGTTATAAGCTTTCCTCCAATGAATTATTGTAAGGATTAAATATGTTAATATATGTAAAGTGCTTTAGGGACAGCGCCTGGCATATTTGGTAGCTAGCTACTCTTCTTTTCATTATCTCTATTGTTATTGTTGTTATTTTTATTTTTATTTTTTTTAAAGATTTTTATTGGGGAATTAGGGTATGGGAACAGCGCTGGGGAATTGGGGGAAGGGGAACAGACAAGTTGCTGTCCTTTTGTTCTTCAGTCTAGTTGTGGAGGACGTTGCTTCACTGGCCCAAGTTGGCACCATCATTGCGCTCTTCCTGGGCGAGGCAGATCAGTCACTGGCTTCTGGACGGCCGCTCACTGTGGCTGCTGGCCGCTCACGCTGGCTGCCGGCCACACATGGTAGCCCATGGCAACCCACTGCAGCAGGTTGAGCTGTTGTTCAGCATCTTAGCTGTGGAGGGCAGTGTCACTAGCCCTCATATGTGGGATCCGAATCGGGGCCCTCTGGCATCCCAAGCCAGCTCTTAACCACCGCGCCACTCGGCCGGCCCTTATTGTTGTTGTTGTTGTTGTTGTTATTTAGTGTATTTACTGCTTCTTGTTACCCAGGGACCCTTTCCCGTAGCACCTCCACTGCCTGTACTTCGTGGTCTTTCCTGTGGAATCTATTTCTGTAATCAAATTTCTGATGAACCACCCTCACCTCGTAGCCTGAGGACACTAATGTTTTCTAGACTGAGCACTTAGTGTGCGAGAACTCCTGAAATGCTTCGGCGTACTCTCAGCATTAGACCCTCCTTTCTGTGGACATCTTCCTTCCAGGGTAGATGTCACACAGGTATGTCCTGGGGGGCCAGCATACACAGTTTCAATAGGAGAAGGCTCGAATAGACGACCTGTGTCGTAAAGACATGTCACATCTTTCCTGAAAACTGGAACAGGAAACCCGGCAGATCAGATGAGTCTAGGCTGTTCTGATTGGAGCGACATCCACTGGTAGGGACCGTGCTCTCTCTCCCACTTCCACATGCAGATCGATGAGATTTGATTTTGGAGTAAAGTTAAGGGAGACGGTATAAAGGAGAGACCTCTCCTTTGGTACTCATGGCAGTTAGGGCCATTTAAATGAGTGTCTCCACATTGAACTTGAAATCGCTAAGGTATTTCTGAAGAGATCCCTGGCTCAGAAGAGGACAGGGCTCTCTGCACCACGCAGACTGCCTATAGCACAGCACCGTCACGTTCTCTAGCTCTTCCCTCTGCAGACAACCTCCCTGACACCTCACTGTCCTTTGCACTTTCATCAGAAGGTAGTCAAGTGAAGGGCAGATCATTTTGTCTTGTTACCTAAATGAACTTACTGTGGTAAAAGACTTGTGAAAGGTGAAATCCAATTATATTTTTTGAATATTTCAGTTAGTGTTCTCCTTAGCCCTTTGAAAGAGGGACTTTGAGCTGGGAATTCAGCCACCAGAAAGAGGCAGACCAGAAATGAATCCATATTAACTAGAGCAGTAGGGTGAGGCAGGATTTACTCGCCTGGGGTCGGGAAACTCCAAACTTGTGCATGTGGCTTGGGTGTGTATGTGCATGGGAGGTGGTGGGGAGACAGGTGTAAAGGTTTATTGCTAACAGAGTTCTGAACGAGGTCTTCCTCCAGGAAAGGATAAGCTCTATCTGTGTCTGTCCATCAGCCAAATCTTATTCTCTCAAGGTCTCCAGAGTTATGTACACACCTGATGACAGTGGTTCCTAACCACTCCTTTGAACTGTCAGTGGTATTTAAAAGTAGCCTTGGGTTGGTTTTAATAATAGTTTACATGCCCTTAAATTCCTGGGCATCCCTTGTGTTAAAACAGGTTATTTGGAATTCATATAAAATTCCTATAAGTGGAGCATTGCTTTTTTTTTTTTTTTATCACCAACCCTATTAGATTCCCAAGCTCCAGTAGTTCCATACTGGCGCCTGCCTGGTTTGGGCATCATTGTCTACCTGCTGAAACAGAGCGCCGGTGACTTCTTCAGCTATTACGACAGTCACCGCCGGAGTGTCACCAAGCTACAGAATGTGGAGCAGCTTCCGCCAGATGAGATAAAAGAGGTACGAGCATTATAATGAGCTGTGAAGCCATTAGTCTTGCTCACAAGGGCCAGGCTGTCAGTGTCAGACTGGTGAATAACGATGACATGTGCAGGGAGAGGAGAGGAATTAACGTGATTCCTCTCTGGGGCTTGAAGAAGGGTCCGTCCCCGGAGCAGCGTGCCTCGGAAGCATACCGTCTTTCCCCCAAAATAAGACCTCACTGGAAAATAAGCTCTAGCATGAATTCAGGGTGCTCATAAGCCCTACCCCAAAATGAGCCCCAGTTAAGATCGTCAGCCAGACATGACTGTATTTGAATAAATGTAGATTTTTGTACATGAATAAATGAATAAAATGCGTCTTTTGGCGCAAAAATTAATATAAGACTTGGTCTTATTTTCGGGGAAACATGGTAGGAGCTCTTGAATAAAAGATGGTCAAGTCGCACTGTTCAAGAAAACCACCTGCCATTCGGTAGACAGCAGCTGGCCTTAGAATGAAGAGTGTCGGTAATTTATACTCTAAAACCTGTGCTGACAAACTTAGGTTTCCATTCCAGGTGCTTGTTCAGTAGGAGTCAGTCCTTAGGTAAGATGTCTCTGTGCCTTCGGCACCTTCAGAATCTGTTGAGTGAGTTTTGCAGACAATGGGGTGGTGGAGCAGACATGCCTGCCTGCTCTCCGTGACCCAGAATCATGTCCCCACATCGATTGTAGCTAAAGATGCTGAGTTAAGATGTTAGGCTCGCTCCCTGAGTAGCCTGGTATCTTTCCCGATTGGCACAGCCGAACTATACGGCATTGCTGGGCCAGGGCGGAAGGTGTCCCGTGGCATCTGGGATGTTGAACCATTTTGCCATTCCTGGTTCGCAGCAGCTTCCCTGAAAAATTCCATATCACTCTTAAGAGTGGGCAAAGCCTGCCCCCTCTTGCCACTCTTCTGATAATCACAGGGAACATTTATTGTTTGGATGTGCCGGGCCCTGAGCTACAAGCGCTACCTGAATACGTGAGGCAGATGCTGTTGCTACTCCTCCCATTGCTCAGATGAGGACACTGAGGCCTGGAACGTTGGAATAATCTACCCAGAGCCACACAGCTCACAAGTTCAGATCGAGGCCGGAGTTACCGACTGGGTTCAGGTCGTCCCGCAAATTGTGTGGTTCACATCCGGCAGCCCTTCCCCTCGTGTGTGGCTTGTGGGTGACACCGGTCCTCATGAGAGGAGCTGCAGCAGCACCACAGGAAAGCGTGTGGCCCTCCTGCTTCTGTACACCGTCTGCCAGACCACTGTCTGAGTTTTAATCGAACCACCGTGCTTATTGGTGTGCCAGATAGAGGGGACTGGGGGAGGTTCCGGCTGACAATCATATTTTTTATGCTCTAGAAGCCTACTTTACACTTTCTTCAAAAGATACATGACAGCTGTTACGGAAATTCTCCACAGGCGTTGTTACAGCTTCTGCCTGAAAAACCTACTGTTTTGTTCTGTTTTGTTTTAATTTGACAGGAAATTCAGGGTTGGCTGGCCCTTCAGCAGATGGGAAATGCCTGTTCCAGGCACAGGACTCTTAACAGAAAACAGCAGATGAATATGCATGTGTGAATTCAATGGCTTCTTTGACTGTCATTGTTTTAAGTCACCAGCTTCCTAACTAGATGATAACTCTTGTCTGCAAGGACGTTTAAACTTATTTGAATGTTTTTCACAGTGTTTATCACAAGCAACCCTCTTACAGTAGGTTTTCATTAAATTTTTGTTACAATTTATGTCATTCTTAATACTGCCTTTGTTTCTTTTTCCTAGTTGTGTCAGTCTGTGATGCCTGCTGGTGTGGATAAAATCTCCACGGCCCAGAAATACGTTCTGGCAAGGCGGCGTTTGGTGAAGCTCATCAACAATCGAGCTAAACTGCTTTCCCTTTGTTCTTGTATCCTTCATGAAGTCATAGCGGGACTTAAATGGTGACCTTTAAGAAAATTTGCAAATGTAGGAACTGTTGACTTATTCTCACATTATTTGGACATCAAAACCACATGGAAAGGGACATAATTACTGTTGGTTTTTTTCCAGTAAATGCCTACTATATTTCCAAATTGACATTTTTATCTTCCTGACCGTTTAGAGTGGCTAGTGATCTTGATCATGTATCCATGCACTTTCTGTCTGGACAGGAGACAAAGATTCTACTGACTGTGCTAACAGTGTCCCCCGGTCCCCACCTTGCTCAGCACACCTTTCTGGGAGACACCTTCAGTGGAGTCTGACTGAAGATTTCACTGTTAGACTGAGGCCGTGGGTGCATCGCTAAGTGGTAGAGCCTCTCCCGTTTCTCCTCCTCAGACACTGGTTTGTGTGTGTGGAGGGGGGAACAAAAAAAAAAAACCGAGGTGATGAGATTGTTTTCCTTTCATGGAGCTGTCCTCTGCAGTCATCATCGAGACCTGCCTGTTCATTCTCTGGCGCCATCTGGAGTACTACTTGCTGCATTGCACACCCACGGACTCACAGGATTCCTTGTTTGCCGCCCCGGCCTTATTTAAAAGCAGGAGACTACAAGGTAAGCTTTATTCTGCCAATCAGAGACCCACAAATGCCTAGAGGGTTCAGTGCCTTGCAAAACTAGTTACATTTATATTTACTGTGGCCCTCCCACGTCTGTCCGTACACCTTCCGCCAGACCCAGTGTCTGACTAGGTTCCTCGGAGCGGATTGGGTCATCAAAAGCTACACCGTTGTTAGAGCTTTATGTTGTATTTTCCTTCTGTCCGTGGGAAATCGTGTGGAGCATTAAGTGCATCTTAGAGGCTGCTCCTCGGCTTCTTTCAGTTATGGGGTGATCCCGTTCCAGAGTCCCCTGGTTCCAAGTTCCCAGAAGAATGGACGTGGGGCAGCTTAGGCCAGGGTCCTTCTTGCTGGAGTGAGCCTCTGTGACTGGTGAAGCTGTGTTGGATCCTTTAGTGAGGAAGAAGCAGAAGAAAAGCCTGAGAACCATGGCATCCACCAACGAAATGCTTCCCAGAGGCTTCCATTTACTGGAAGTTGAAATGGAATTCTCAGCCTTGACCTGTGTTGTTCATGGCATGGTGGTTCATTTTCTTCAGGTTCTCCCACAGTGTGGTAAAGACTGACTTGCAGAGCTGGTTTGACTGTGTCTTCTATCTCTAGATTCCTTTGCTTCTGAAGCCAATCTGGATTTGAGGAGTGGGCTGACGGTGGTGAGTCAGCATGACATAGACCAGGTGAGCTGCTCTTCTCATACTTTATTATTTTTTTTTCTTTTTGAAAGGAAAAAGGCAAGGCCTAGCATGTTAGTAAGATTATCGTTTTCAGGCTGTATACAAAGACCTCGAGTTCCGGTGTGGCCCCCTAGCAGCCCTGTGACCTGGAACCACGTACTGAATTTCTGAGCTTCCCATCTCCTCATCAAAAAAATGGGAACGATAATTCAACCTCAAAGAGTTTTGTCAGAATTAAATGAGGTTTCGTATGTGCGGTTCCTCGGGTAGTGCCTGGAACATAGGAAGGGTTTGGTAATTGGTAGCCGTCATGATCTGGAAATTTCTAATCTCTTTTGATTAACCGTGTAGGATTTTTAGGCACAGTGTCACTCAACACCTAATTTTCCAAAAATAATTTAATGGAGAGATTGTGAGTAGCCATTAAAATTTCAGTGTAGTAGACTATAATATTATACAGTCATATGTTGCTTAGCAACAGGGAGGTGTTCTTAGAAATGCATCGTAAATGATTTTGTAGTTGTGCAAACATCGTAGCGTGCCCTCACACACACCAAGATGATGTAGTCTCTCACCCACCCAGGCTGTATGATACAGCCTGTTGCTCCCAGGCTACAAGCCTGTACAGCCTGTCACTGTAGTGAATACTGAAGGTAATTGTAACACAGTGGTAAGTACTTGTGTATCTTAACATCTCTGAACATAGAAAAGGTACGGCAAAAATATGGAATAAAAGATTTTAAAAATGGTACACCTGTATCTGGCACTTACTATGCATGGAGCTTACAGGACTGGAAGTTGCTCTGGGTGAGTCAGTGAGTGAGTGGGGAGTGAATATGAAGGCCCAGGATGTAACTGTCACTACTGTAGACTTGATAAATACTGTACACTTAGGCTACACTACATCTATTTAAAAAAATTTTTATTTCTTCAATAAATTAACCTTAGCTTATTGTAACTTTTAATTTATAAACTTTTTCTTTTTTTTAACTTCTCAATCCTTTTGTAATAACACTTAGCTTAACACACAAAACCATTGTACACCTGTACAAAACTAATTTTCTTTTTTTATATTCTTATTCTATAAGCTTTTTTGTATTACATTTTTTTTTTTTCTTTTTAAACTTTCCGTTAAAAACTAAGACACAAGCACACACACTAGCCTGGGCCCTCACAGGGTCAGGGTCCTGTCAGTATCACATGTCCCACCGGAAGGTCTTCAGGGGCAGTCACGAGTGTGGAGCTGTCATCTCCTGTGATAACACTGCCTCTGGGTCATCGGCAGGAACTGCCAGAGGCTCTTCTTGAAGAGGTGTGACTCTTTTTAGAAATATATCCTCGGTGGTTTTTGGTTCATTTCTGTTTTTTATCACAGATTTGTTTGTAAGCAGATAATGCACCATGAATATTCATCTCTGTGAATGACTGCTACAAAGTCACTAGGTGACAGGAATTTTTCAGCTCCATTATAGTCTTAGGGGACCACGTGTACTGTCACTGACCCAAATGCCGTTACGCGGTGCATGACTATATAGTATGATGTATTTAGTAACCTCTGGATCAGCAGTGTTGGAATTGGATGAAGAGCATTCCCAAAACAATTCAAATGAAAACCTCACGTGAAACTAATAGCAAAGTCTTAGGAACGAAGCAGTTATCAGGTCTGTGATATTAGGGACGATGAATTATAGCTGGATCTGCTTCTTGGCATCTACGTGTCCTTCGCCCTGATCTGATAAGGCCTCCCCTCTGCCCTAATCCTTCTTGGTCGCTGCCTTTCTTAAAACTGGAGGTTGGGCCTTATCCAAGAAAGAGAAGCACAGTTTCAGCATTTTCCAGACCGCACTTAGCCAGACGTTATAAATACCATGCTTTCCCTTAGCCTTGACCACGCTTGCCTCTTGGTGACCTTGTAACAGTCCTTCATGTTTGCCTGGTTTAGGGAGGCTAATGTTACATGAGCAGAATTAGCTAAAAAACAGATCTCCCAGAAGATGTTTAATAACTATATGTTGAATTAATGACTGTTTCATGAGACTGGTGTGTTACAAACTAGAAGAAATGCAGGCTGAATAAATGATTTTCTCACCCTGTGCTTTGATTTTAATGCAAACCCAAAGGCAGCTAGATTCATAATTTTAGCATTTCAGTATAATACCAAAAAGACTCATCTGAAACGACACAGTCATCCTAAAATACATCTGAATTCTAAAATGTATACCAAGCTCTCTTCCCCCATTTACATATTTTGAAAGTAAAAGCATGCAAGTGTTTTTGTTTTTGTTTCTTTTTTTTCCTTTTAATTATTTTTTATTATGAAATACACTTTTTTTCTTTTTAATTGCAAAATGAAGTAAAAAATAAACACTTCTTTCTAACGCATCCTTTGTTTCTTTCGCCAAAGGCACCCACTCTTAATAACTTCTTTATGGCCCTTCAGGAAATGTTTTTGTGCATATGTCCACATAGCAGCAGCAGCAGCAATAGTTGTTATTTAAAGCAAATCTAAAATTTTACACATTTATACAAGAAAGGAAAGTGGGAAAAGTATCATAAGAATAAATTCTGGAGTGGAAAATGTGATTGATTATTTAATTTGGTATGTGAGAAAGGACTACAGTATAAAAATTCAAAGGTATTTTAAATTGGAAGACAGAATAAAAGAAATATTTGAGACTGCAGTTTTAATAATAAAATGTCACCTGTGTTACCTCTAGCTTCAGGCCGACGCCATCAACGCTTTTGGAGAAACACTACAAAAGAAACTTCTGGACATTGAAGGATTATATTCGAAAGTTCGATCTCGCTATAGTTTCATACAAGCTCTTGTCAGACGTATCCGAGGCCTACTGAGGATATCACGGAACTGAAAGCCCTTGTTTATTATACTCTTCTACGGAAGAGATGAATTGGGGAAAACTGTCGCCTTTTTATACATAGGTTGTCTCTAAGTTATGACCAAAAAGTATTTTGCTATTTCTTTATATACGGACATCCTTTCTGTAAACCTTGCCTGGTTTCATCCTCACTAGTAAAAAATAAACACTTTTTAAACAAAACAAAACAAACAGTATATGGTTAGTCTTTTGAAATTTTACCTAGAAAATGATCATTATTGAGAATCCAACAAATACACTTTCCACAATGGTGGGTTTTTCCCCCTAAGGATATAATTCTGAATGCCAAATTCAAGTCATAATCTGGAAATTCTAATTTTTTCTCCCTTTGTACCCACCTTGCACTTCTGTGGTGTTCAGGGCTACTCCCTGGGCAGAGTGGATAATACAAACTAACAGGCTCTTTACTGAGTACTATCACAGAAATGTCTCCAAAAGCCAAGCCGTCTCCTAAAATTGTTTTTTTTTTCTTTTCTGCATGTAAATGACAACATAATTTTCATTTGTTCCTTAGAAATGATTGTGAAATTTCTCTTATTAATCATTTGCCTGTATTTCTCATATTAATATGATGGCTCCTATTAGGCAAAAGAATTTACACAACCACCACTCTATTTTCTGCCCGGTTGTATTTATGTTCAAGTAACTACATCATCTGAAAGCCCATTTTTCCTTTCTGGCCACCAATGATTTCAGCCTAACATACAGGAGAGGCTGCCAAGAGGGGAAAGGGCCTTGACTGTCATCTAGTAGCAGAAAATGAATACTTAGTTCTGTAGTGTTCTTTTTATTTTATTATTGTTTTTTTAAAGGTTTTATTGGGGAATTGGAGAAGGGGAACAGACAAGTTGCTGTCCTTTTGTTCTTCAGTCTAGTTGTGGAGGACTTCGCTTCACTGGCCGATTGTTGGTATGATCATTGCGCTCTTCCCAGGTGAGGCAGCTGCTCCCTGGCCATTGGATGGCCGCTCACGGTGGCTCACAGCAGCTCCGGAAAGCTCATGCCCGCTGCCGGCCAGCCCCACTGCAGCCTATGCTGTCACGGACAACTCACGGCAGCCCAGCTCCAGGTTGAGCTGTTGTTCACCATCTTAGCTGTAGAGGGCGCAGTGTCACTGGCCCATGTGGGATCCAAACCGGCGGCCTTGCTGTTCAGAGCGCATGCTCCCAAGCCAACTCTTAACTGACAAGGCACTCGGCCGGCCCTATAGTGTTCCTTTTATTTTTAATTTTATAATAAAATTTCTGTGGCCTTTAAGCATCTTTTTAAAAAGGCTTTGTCATTGTTCCATTTTGAAATTAATTTACTGCCCACCACTTATAATCATTAGTCTTTAGCTGGAAAGCACCCTATTAATAAATAGAAGTCCTAGAGTGGTGTGAATGAATAAATAGGTGCATCCAAAATGCATTAATAATACTGTTGCTTTACTGGTCAGGCATTTGGCAATCCTTATCCTCTGAAACACAGGCATGAACTTATAAATAATCAGGAAAGAGCCCGGGGCACAGAATCCAAGCATTTTGTTAAACCTCTGAAGGACAGAGATATTAGCTAAATTTGGAATTAAGGTTTTGAATTTATTAAGCTTCATTATCTTGTTTCCTCATCATTTCTTCTAAAATTACAGCTGACTGTGGTTCAGAAGTTGGGGTAAGGGAGAAGTGTGTGGGAGGGAGAAGCAGGAATAATTGCAGCTGTTGAAAAAGCTGACCAGAAGTGCTGTTTGTATAATAAATCCAGAGGGTGAAGCCGACACGGCCATGAGACAAGACGAGAAGACGAGATGCACTGCCTGACTCAGTGTTCTGTTATCCGGGGCATGGAGGGGCTGTTGGGTGGCACACGTTCTCTTTAGCAAAGCAAGAGGGATAAAAACAGATGGTAGATATTTTGTTTTTAAAAGGTTTAGCATTTAAAGGGTGGGTTCATCTACTCCTCAACAATACTAAATAAGCATAGGGTCTTTTATTTTTTTTTCAGTTGAGCCATCCATTCAGTGGCAGCTCAGGCTGTGAGTGAAGCATAGGGTCTTAATGCGTTGTTTTCACTGAGCTGATCACTGGTGGCGTTAGAAAATAAAAAAGAGGTAAGTGCCTTCCTTGCTGTCTTCGTTATAGTTTTTATAAAATGGTGATACATAAATATATGTCTGAACTTTGAGCTACAAATGCTGTTTGTACACAATCTAGCCTTTTCTAAATATTTGGAATTGTTTTCCCAATTTATTTTGATTTTTTTTTTTTTTTTTTAGAAATGTTATTGGGAACTGTGTTTTTCCAGGACCCATCAGCTCCAAGTCGAGGGGTTGTTTCAATCTAGTTGTGGAGGGCGCAGCTCTGCGGCCCATGTGGGAATCAAACTGGCAACCCTGGTGTTATGAGCCTGTGCTCTAACCACCTGAGCTCACCGGCCGCCCCTACTTTGAAAATTGTTTACTCTTCGGAAGAGTTGAAAGAAAAGGACGGTGAACTCATACACTTTTCAGCTAGCTTCACCAGTTGACATTTTAAACATTGCTTTCTCTCTTTTGTATGTAGATACACTGGTTTTCTTCCTTACTGTTTGAAAGTTGGTGTAAACATTATGGCACTTTTTCTGTAATGTTTCAGCAAATAAGAACAAGGATATTTCCTTGCTAATCACAATATCATCACACATAAGACATCTGACAATAAAACAAAATGAAATTTTCTAATATTCAGTTTATATTCAAATTTCCTTACTTGCCCCCAATTGATTTTTAACTCAAGATTTAATCAAGAATCCCACATATTTAGTTATCTCTTGAGACTCCTGTATTCTGGAACACTTCCTCTCCCTTTTTTTCAGGAGAGGGGGCTTTATAACATTGACATTTTTTAGCTGTTTTGAAAAAGGTGCCACAATTTGATTTTTTTAAAATTTGATTCAGGTTAAACATTTTGACAAGAATACAATTCTACAGGTTATGCCCTCTGCATATCATATCAGGAGTTACATATCAGTTTGTCCCGTATGTTAAGTTTGATCACTTAGTTAAGGCAGTGTTCGATACATATCTCCATTGTAAAGCTCGTCTTTTCCCCATTGTAATGAATAATCTGTCGATTGACACTTGGAGACTGAATATCTTGTTTCCAAAAAAATCTTTTCGACCATTGCTTTTATCATTCATTCCAATTTTTAAAATGTGTAGTGCTTCAATCATATAAACGATATAATCAATCTGACATGCAGATACCCACTCATGTCATACACCTAATTGGGTCAAATCTTAAATCAATCATATTTGCTCTGGTTCCTTTTTTTATTAAAGAAATATAATATGGCAAAAACAGCTGAAGCACCTCTGAACTCCCTGTTCCCATTCTACTTGCCTCCCAGAGGTAGCCATGGTCAAGAATTCATTGTTGATCTCTGCCATTCATGAATTATACTTCCACTACATACATATTCATACACATTCATACATATTCATTAAAAAGTACTTGTACAGGTTGTTAATCTTTACATGTGTGTCATCATTCGGAGCAATTTGCAAGTTGCTCTTTTTGTTCAACTGTGTTTTTGATAATTCCTTATTCCTGTTTATTACAAGTCTTGAATAGTAGTATCACATTTTACAAATACAGTAAAACCTTGGACCGTGAGTAACTTGGTTTGCAAGTGTTCTGCGACGAGCAAACATTTCTAATACATTTTAACTTGGTAAACGAGCGATGTCTTGCAATACGAGGAGTATGTTTCCGGAACGAATTGTGCTCGCAAACCGAGGCATTACTGTACCCTAATTTATGCATTCTATTGGTGGACTGGTTTACATTGAAGGGCCCAATGTTTTGCTATTACAAACAGTGCTGTAACGACGTTGATCATACATGTCTCTGGATGAGACGTGATATGTAAGAAGGCTTCCCTGGGTTTCTATAGCTAGAAATGGGAATCCTGAGTTGGAGATTTGAAGCTTTAATTTCACTAGCCATTGCAATATTTTTTTTAGTGTTTGTATCAATTTACTGCTACTGATGGGGGGAGGGTTCCTATTGGTCCACACCACCAACATACTTTTTTCCTTCCCCAAGATTTTGTTTTTTTAAGAGCACTTAAATTGAGGTTTACAACAAAATTGAGAAGAAGATACAGAGATTTCTGACTTACCCCCTACCCCACACACATGCAGAGCCTCCCCCATTATCAACATCACTCACCAGAAGGGTCCATTTGTTACCAAGGATAATCCTACATTACATATAATCACCCAAAACCCATGGTTTTTACCTTGGGGTTCACTCTTGGTGTACATTCTAGGGGGTTGGACAAATGTATGACATATATCCCTCATTGAAACATACAGAGTATTTTCACTGCTGTAAAAATCCTCTGCACTCTGCCTAATCTCCATTCCCTACATTCTGCCCGCCCCCCACAACCCCCTTCATAACCACTGATCTTTGTAGTCTCCAAAGTTTTGTCTTTTCCAGAATTTCATACAATTGGAGTCATACAGTATGTAGGTTTTTTACGTTAGCTTCTTTCACTTAGTGATATGTATTTAACTTTCCTCCATGTCTTTTCACAGCTCAATAGCATTTTCTTTTTGTGCTGGATAATATTCCATTGTCTGGATGGACCAGTTATTCACTCAGCTACTGAAGGACATCTTGGCTGTTTCCAAGTTTTGGCAATTATGTATAAAGCTGCTATAAAGATCCCTGTGCAGGTTTTCATGTGGACATTACTTTCAACTGCTTTGAGTACATACCGAGGAGCACAAATGCTGGATCATATGCTAAAAGTATGTTTAGTTTTGTAAGAGACCACCAAACTGTCTTCCAAAGTGCATGTACCATTTTGTTTTCCCACCAACAATGTATGAGTTCCTGTCGCTCTGCATTTGGTGTTAGTATTCAGGATCTAATAGGTATGAAATAGTGTATCATTTTAATTTGCATTTGATAACATGATGTAGAGCATAATTTCATGTTTATTTGCCATCTGTATATCTTCTTTGGTGAGGTGTCTGTTAAGGTCTTTGGCCCATTTTTTAATTGGTGTATTTTCTTATTGTTGAGTGTTAGTCCGTTGTGCATTTTAGATAACAGTCCTTTATCAGGTGCGTCTTGCGCAAATATTTTTTCCTAGTCTGTGGCTTGTCTTCTAATTCTCTTGATTCTGTCTTTTGCAGAGCAGTTTTTAATTGTAATGAAGTTCAGCTTATCAGTTATTTCTTTCATGATCACATGTTTGATGTTGTATGTAAAAAAGGCATCACCATGGCCAAGATCATTGAGGTTTTCTCCATTGTTATCTTCTAGGAATTTTATAGTTGTGTGTTTTACATTTAGGTCTATGATCCATTTTGAGTTAATTTTTGTGAAGGGTGTAAGGCCTTTTGTGAAGGTGTGGATGTCCATTGTTCAAGCATCGTTTCCCTGAAAAGACGATCTTTGCTTTGTTGTACTGCCTTTGCACCTTTATCAAAGGTCAGTCAACTATATTTATGGGGGTCTATTTCTGGGCTCTGTATTCTGTTCCATTAATCTATCTGTCTATTCTTTTGCCAGTACCACACTGTCTTCATTACTACAGCTTTATAGCTTTGGTTCAAGTCTTGAACATGGGTAGCATTTGTCCTCCAACTTTGCTCTTCTCCTTCAATATTATAGGCTATTCTGGGTCTTTGCCTCTCCATATAAACTTTATAATCAGTTTGTTAATGTCCATAAAATATCTTTTTGCTATTCCAACACCTTGCTTTTTTTGTTTATCTTGAAGATCTTTCTATATCAACACATAATGTATGTGTATAGCTTCATTTATTTTAATCAGTTACTTATTAACATTGTTTCTTTTTTGAAACAATTTGTTTAATAATCTTTTGCTACAACAAATGTTTTCGAGCATACACAGTTTAACACAATTGCAGAGACAAAGGGTATGCTCATTTAAATTTAGGATGATTTTGGTCAAATTGCCCTCCAAGGAAGTTTTAGCAATCAGTATCCCTATCAGTACTGTATAGCTCAGCCTGTTTCCCTATTCTTTCCAATACAGTGTGTTATCAAGCTTTTTGATTTTTGCCAAACTGGAGAAAAAATGGCACCTTGTTATGGTAGTAATTTACATTTCTCTCAGTATGAATGCCACTGAGTATTCTTCCATATGTTTGAGCTACTTATATTTCCTTTTACATGAACTATTCACATCCTTCAACTACATTTTATTAGATTTTTGGTCTATTGATTTGTATGGGCTCTTTATATAAAGGAAATTAACCTTTTGTCACTTGTTTTACAAATGATGTTTTTCTTTTTTTTCTTTTTGCCATACAAAAAATTTTTAAATGTACTTGGTTTTATCAATCTTTTCTTTTACGACATCTGCATTTTGTATCATGTTGGTCATTTGAAAAATCTACCTACTTGAAGATTAACAAAAGAATTTCTCCCTTTTCCCCTAGAAATTTTAATATATATATATATTTTTTTTGTTGTTGTTGTTGTTTGTTTGTTTTGATTTGTTTTGTTTAAGTTGTTATTGGCCTGTGACTTATTTATGTGTGAGGTCAGGTCTCAACATTATTATTTTTCCAGGTGGAAAAAATACTAGTGAACCTAGTTAGATCAATATCATTTACTGACTGATCCATCTTTTCTTTGATGTTCAGAATCGCTGGTATGGGACTTAAAAAAGCAGATTGATTAAAAATTAGAATTTTAAAAGGCAAGTATCATAGAAGGAAGTGGATAAGAGAACTGAGGCTAATGGTCCTTGATTGAAGTTCTGGTTTCTTGAGGTTTAGACCAGATAGAAAAGCAGTGAAGCCAGAGGAAGCCCAGCTGTGAGCAAAAGGAACAGCTGAGAAAGTGGAGACCTGGCTAAGGTAAAAACGTTTATAGGACAGGAAGTAGGATTTGGGAATATGATACTTCACCAGTGGAGCAGGTCTAGGAGACAACAAAGTGTGGGGTATGAACATGGTAGTGGATTGCTGAAGTGGTGTTAGGATGAAGGTAAGGATTCTGGAAAATATGTGTTTCCAGCCTTCGAAGTCACCCGTGATTGTGATAGCTTGGGGCTGAAACTAATATAATGAATATTAACTGTAATTGGAAAATTAAAAAAAGATACAAAATATGAATAATAAAATGGCAATAACAAAAGTAAATAAATAAATGAGGGGACTGCTTAGGAAGTTAGTAGATTAAGGTACCATAAAGGGGTAAAAGGAAGATATGCGTCTTAAAGGTGATTTTATATAAGGATATTTCCATAATAATCTCAAAGTAGCAAGGGTTCTGCCTTTTTTTGTTTTTAAAGATTTTTATTGGGGAATTGGGGGAGGGGAACAGCATTGGGGAATTGGGGAAGGGGACCAGCCAAGTAGTTGTTCTTCAATCTTCGTTGAGGGCACCAGTCGCCATCTGGCTTCCCGTCGGCAGCTCATGGCCTCTAAGCACAAGGTGCTGTGTTCAATCTTAGTTACGGGTGGGCATAGCCACCATCCCATGCGGGAGTCGAACCATCAGCCTTGTTAAGAGCGCATGCTCTATCCACTGAGCCATCCAGGCGGCAGCTCAGCTCAAGGTGCCTAGTTCAGTCTTAGTTGCGGGTGGGCGTAGCCCACCATCAAACAGGCAATCTTCTTGTTATACAAGCTGAGCCATCCTGCCACCTGTTGGCAGCTCAGTGACAGCTCAGCTCAGGTGCAAAGTCACTGGCCCATGTGGGAATCGAACCGATGGCCCTGTTGCTCAGAGCTCGTGCTCTTAAGCCAACTCAACCAACTGAGCCACTCGGCCGGCCCAAGTTCTGCCTTTTCCATGCCTTGTGGTTATTTGGGGGTATGAGAGAAAGAGCCAGGCTTCATTTACGGCTTTATCTGTAAGATGAGGATAAGGTTTTATGCAGGGAACTTCAATAAATACTTACAGTGCAGAGGCTGTGTCAGGCACTTGCTGGGCACTGGGGATGAAGTCGTGAACTGAATAGATGAAGTCCTCACCATCATGTAGCTCCCAGTCTGGAGTCTTGCAACGCCACAGACCCCAGCAGCTGCATTACTTGCAAGTTGAGTAGAAATGCATAATGTCAGGCCCCAACTCAGATATACTGCATCGGAACCTGCAGTTTAACAAGATCCCTAGGTGATCTGAAGGCACCTTAAAGCTTGAGAAGCACTGGTCAAGACTTGACTGAGTCAAGTTTTAATCTAGACATGTTGGAAAGTAGAATGTGTTATAACCATCTACCAGCATCTCCTCCCTCTTGGCAGGCGCTTTCGTTCAAAGAGACCTCGCCCCTTCTGGTTATAATTGATAGGGGAGCATCTGACACCAGCTTGACTAATCAGCATTCCTTTCCTAGCTATTTGAAAATTGTGAGGAAAGAGTGACCCAATCTTTCTATTGGTTGGATCAGTTAATGAGTAAACTCAAGTTTAAGTTACAGAGGTCATATTCTGGAAACCAGAAAAAAACCCACCAGATGGCAAAGAGAACAATGAGGCAGAGATATATGGAGAAAAAAGCAGATATGGAGAGAAAATGTTGCTTAAATTCCTGATAGCTTTCCTGTCCCTCCTTGTTGTCCACTTTATAATACACTCCCATAGGGTTTAGCTCATATGATTTGGCTGTTATTCTTTGGAACCAGAGTTCTACTCACTACAGCACGTAAGAGTGAATTCAGAAGGCTGAATGCAAAGGGAAAAGGGTGTCTTGCTGTGCAAGTACGTGTGTTGATGGAGGTTGTCGAGGGATGTGATGACCAGGAGCAGGTGGTGGCCCACAGTATGATGGGCTAGCTCTGCGAGGAGAGAGAACCGGAAGAGGTCTCCCAGAGCTCACATGACATGCAATTATTGATCCTTCACGTTGTCTAATTTGATCCCTGCAACAATTCCACAAGGGAGCTGGTGTTAGCCCCATTTACAGAGAGGGAAAGCAAACTTCAGAGAGGTTGAGTAACTTGTTGGTGGCTGCCAGAAAGCGCAAGGCAGTCATGAATTTGACCCAGCTGTACGAGACTCCCAAAGGCCTCCATCTTAACGACTTAAGCACCTACACTCCATCAATGGGTGTTCGTTCAGTGCAGGTTACGTAACATACCGGTGGAACTTTTGAAACGTACATCCTTCTTCCGCTCCCATAGGTTCTGCATGGGGCCCAGGTAGACGGTTGCAAAACTCCACTGGTGATTCTGCTTTGCATGTGGGGATGGGAAGTACTACGTGGAGTCCTTCTAGGTCAGGGAGACCTAAGCCTGGCTGCACATCAGAACGGTTGCGGGCCGGCCGAGTGGCTCAGTTGGTTAAGAGCTCGCTCAAGAGTTGGAGCTCTGAGCAACAGGGCCCCCGGTTTGATTCACGGCCGGGCCGGAGCTGAGCTGCTGCTGAGCTGCCAACAGGTGGCAGGATGGCTCAGCTGAAAAAAAAAAAAAAAAAAGACCGGTTGGGGTGCTGGTGACAATACGCATTCCAGGGTCCCACCCTAGCTTTGCAAAAGCGGGATATTGGGACTGAGGCCTCGGCATCGGAATGTTCCAAGCTGTCCTGCCCTGCTTGGTACCTTAGACTTGCTCCTCCCAGCCGGCCTTTTGGCCGGTCGGCCAATTCAGGTGGTAATTCCAGCGCGCTCCACCAGGGGGAGCCAGGACGCCGCCAGCGGCTTCCGGCCGAGACGAGGAGGGCGGGGCGTGACCCGGAAGCCGACGGCGGGTTCTGCCTCTCGCGCCCGGGCAGGCTGGACGGGAACGGCCCAAGGAGCTCGTACCGCCCTGCGCTCCCTCGCCGACATCATGCTCCAGTTCCTGGTGAGTGGAGCTGCCGAGAAGCGGGCCGGGGGCTTGGCTCAGGGCCCTCGGAGGCTCCGGACCCCGCCGAGACGTCTTGGGTCCCCGCAGCCCCCCGTGCCTGCTCGTAGCCTTTCGGGGTGGGCTGCGGGGTTTTGTCTCTGCCTCGCGCAGACCCCGTCCCGGTGTTTTTCGGCAGCCCTTCCAGCCCCTAAAACGCGGCGGGGTCCGACGGAGCGTGCGTGCTCAGAGCCGCTTGCTGTGCGTCGTGCCCCGCGTACCTTGTGTAATCCTCGTGTGAAAGCTGTTGTGACCGGCCCCACTCCTGCCCCGACACGGACGCTGCCCCGTCCCCTGACTTAGCGCCCTGCTGGCTGGCGTGGTTTGGAGGACGCAAGAGGGCGGGGAGGGCCAGGAATAAACGCGACAAATTAGTAAGCCGCCTCGCGGGGCGCAGAAACGCCAAGCCAGACCTCTTCGAAGCGTCCAGACTTGGAGGATGGTTGGTTGGTTGGTTGCTTGCGTGAGTCAGACCCTGGCTTCCACGTCCTTTATCCAAAGTGCTCATTTTAGGGGCGAAATGAGTGTTGTTCCCATGAGTAAACAAATTCTCCTGGCTCTTTGTGTCAGTTTAAAAAAACCAAACCAAAACAAAAACAAACCGGTTTTCTGGCAAAGCTCAGCGTGTTTCAGGTTGCCCGGTGAGGGTTTCAGGAGGTCTTGCCAATGCAATTTCCAAGGGAAGGCCTTTCTTTCAAGTGTCTGTGCCTTCAAAACTGGATGCTTTCCACCTCTAACTCTGGAAAGAGGAAGGCATTGTAATGGCTTCCAGGTGGTCGGTGGAAATCCGGTGTTGGGATGAGACTTTCTCAAATGTTATATTATTTATTGAAGAGATTGGGGGGCGGGGTGGGGGGATGCCCCTTCTTCCCTCTTCCGGATGGTCATTGATTTTTTATTTTCTAGGCCCAAAGGGGGGGTATCCTTGACATAAACCATCCAATAAGACAGGGTTGCCCCTGTGCCTCTGGAAGTTTCTTTAGTGGCCTTGCTTCTGGAAGTTTCTCCAGAGTCCTAACTTGGGGTTTGTTTAGGAGTAACAAATAATTACTGTTACTTAGTTGTAGGCGACACTCGGTTGGAAAGCAGTATCAGTTTGCCCCAAAGTGTCAGATAATATAATGGAGCGACCAACGACCAACTCCTGTTGTAGCTCGTTGATAAAGTGAGAGGATGTGGATTCAATTATGCTTCACTTGGTAAGTGCTTTTGCAGAGCAAGTGTATTTGGTTCTGGAATTAACTTTTGCTGTGGATAAATGTGGATGTGACTGACTTGAGAGTTCAGGATCCTTAGCATTTAAGAAGAGCTGCTTGGAGCCATTCATTAAATTCCGGGCTCGGAAGCAACTGGAACGTGGATGTTCTCTTGCTCTCTGTTCTCTCACCTCCTCTCTGTGTCTGTTGAAAGAACAGGATGTATTACCTTTTGCTTTGATTATGACTCTCAAATGGTTTGCGAACTCTGTGAACTTGGACGAGTCTTGCTCTTCACTTTCAGCCATTTCTTTTATAAAACTGTGGGTTTGAAGTAGACGGTGCCTAAAATCTCCAGCCATCGTGTCCTGCTGTTTATGAGGCCAGACTCCTGGGTTTGCACCCTAGCGCCATCATTTTTAAGCTGTGGGAAAACTTGGGCAGGTTATTTAAATTCTCTGTGCTTCAGTGTCCACACTCTGAAAATGGGACCTACCTTGTCGTTTTGTTAGGATTAGAAATGCGTCAGTACATTCAAGTACTTAAAACGAGACACCTCATAAGGACCCAGATATTGTTCCATTTCTCTTTTGCAAGGTTATTAGTCATTCTGATTTAGTTTCTTCTCAGAAATGGGGAGTAGTTGACCCTCAGAAGCGTAGGCGAAGGGAAGAGTTTTGACAGCGATGGAACAATCACAGGTTAAGCACATGCACTGTCATCATGCATTTGGAACCCTCCCAGATGTTTCCGACAGCTGTCATTCCCTGGAACAGGATTTGAAAACCACAGCGCTGGATCGTGTAGCTTATAAATTGTTCATTCCTCCTTGGGTTAAAACATTGGCCCATCATCACAATCTCGAAAATGTGTCCCTGTGCCCTGCTGCTGCGTGTCCCCTTCCTTTCACGGCAGTGGCTTCCTAAGTGCAGCGTGTGGCTGAGCTACATTTGTTGTGAGGAAACTCCTGAAGCTTTCGAAGGGGGGCCTGCTCGGACCCGGCTGGGGCTTTGTGCACGCTGCCTGCAGCGCCGATACAGTTGGGGTACACCGTGGCCTGTGATTCTGTGCTGCCTTTCTTACCGCTTCAAGGGGCAGCGCTTGGTTCTCCTAGTCGCCTCCTCTGTAATCCCTCCTCCCTTGGGTTTTGGATCCCACCATCTCAGTACTTCCCGACATCCTTTCCCAGTACAACTCACGTGGATTCATTTGGGTGGAAGAACCCGCACAGAGTGAAGGTGAGCGACTCTGGTGCTGGCCCCTCCCCGGCCGAGGGGATCAGTGTCTTGGCGCACCAGCTGGGCAGGGGCCCTATCTGATCTCGTCTGTTGCTACTGGCTGCTTTTCCGTTCTGGGGTCTGCGTGTTCCAGGCCCAGTCCTTGACTGTCTGCTCTTCTCTCCAGTCCACCCTTGGGGGAGGTGTTCCTTGTCACCTCTCCCTCTTCGCTGACAGCTTCCAAAGCTACCTTGAGTCCTTTTGTCCAAGTTCCAGTTCCCTGTCATCAACTGCCGACTGAGCATCTCTTGTCATGCCCAGTATCTCAGACTGAACACGTCTGGACGCATTACCTCTTCCCCACCCTGCAGCCCGCGCCCCACAGCCAGCTTCTGTCTTTGCTCCACAGCCCGCCACTCTAAAATTTGAAATACTGACATAATCTTACATTGATTTCTCTCCCGCATGCTGCATGTCATTTAGCTCTGTCTGGCACATATATTTACGCACTATATAATCTTGGGCAAGTTACTTAACTGCTCTGTGCCTCAGTTTCCTCCACATCAACTGGACAATAACTGTACCTGCTTTATAAGCTTGGGAAGAGCATGAGTTAATTCACGAAAAAGAATTAGAAGGCTGCCTTGCGTACAGCAAGCACTCAGTGATGTGGCTGTGTGTTTAAGCCATCGAGCCTCCCACTGCTCACCTTGTGAGAGTTGTCTTTATGTTCCCACTGCCAAGTTTGCAGAGCAGGTCTTTTTGACTCCGCCCTTGGACGGGCTACACCAGCCTAGCTGATGCGGAAGTGTCAGCTTTGGGTTGGAAGAGCTACTTTAGGCTCTCTAATTCAACTAACATTTTGATGCTTCAGTCTGCACTATTAGGGCATCCCACTTACGTCGGGTCACCTCCAGGTACAGCAGGTTCACTGCTCTCAGGTAATTGCTTTCATTTTTGGTCAAAGTCTCTTTACCTCGTTCTACTCCTTGACGTTCAAGAGCAGTTCTCATCCACGTGACAACCCTTTACGTTTTTGAAGAGCGTTATCTTGGTACTTCTTTCGCTGTCCCCCACCCCACCAGCCTTTTCTTTAGGCTAAACATCTCTGTTTCTTCCACCCATTCTTCCTGACTTCAGGTTCCTGCTGGTTACCCCTCCCTGAATGTTCTAGTTTTTTAATTTGTTTTAAAACATGCCACTCCTGATATGGTCTGATGAGCCGTAGAAAAAAGCAAGGTTGTTGCCTTTCGTTCTATGTATGTCACCCCTGATACCTTTGGTTCTGGTTCTCTCTCGCAGCTGCCAGAGTGACCATCCGGCATTGGCCTTATTCACACACTCAGACACTCTCAGCTGGGTCCTTCCCCAGCAAATCGTAACCACTTCTACTTGATTTGCAAGGTTTACTAATCTAGCCCCATTTTCCTTTCCCACTGCCCTTCAATCGTACAGCCTCTGTTTTAGATCAGCTCAGGCTAATTTTTCTGATCCATACCAACCTATGGGCCTTCTTTTCTTGTCTTCATACCTTTCCACATGTTTTTGTTTTGTTTTTTGGTTTTTGGTTTTTTTTTAAGCCTTTATCCTCCTTTTTTGCCTTCCCAATTACTCTTAATGGACCAGCTCCCATCTTTTTTCAAGAGCCTTCTTGATGACTTTAAATTCCTGAAATTTTTACATTGTTATCATCTCATTTTTTGAGGTACATGTCTTTCATCATTTAAAAAAAATCTTCTACATAATAGTATTGCCACTTGTTTGTTGTATTTATTTCTAGGTACTTTTTAGTTTTGTTGTTGTCACCGGCTTCCTTTTCAAAATTACATTTTCAAGTTAGTTGTTGCCAATGTATAGAAATGCTAGTTATTTTGTTGCATTGATTTGATTTTGTATTTAGCAGTCTTGCCAATCATTTAGCTCCAGTAGTTTGTCTGTAGATTCACTTGGCAGTCAATCAGGGAAGACAATACTGAAGGTAATCATATCTCCAGTGAAGGAGATGAAGTTTGTGTTCTTTTTCAATTTTTATCCCCCACAGCCCCCCCCCCCCAAGCTAGAATTCACAGTAGAAGTAGTGAGAGTGGTTATCCTACTTTTGTTTCTCCTTTTAGTGGAAATGCCTCTCAGATTTTAGTACAATGTTTGTGTTTCTGATATTTTCTAACAGATTAAGGAAATTCTCTTCTATTTCTAGCTTAGGCGTTTTTTTTGTGATTTGACTCTTTTATCATGCTCTTTCCCTATCTGGTGATCATACGATTTTTCTCCTTTATGTTAATATGAATTACATTAGCCTTCTAACACAAAGCACTTAAACTATGTGGCCCATTCAGACCATCATTTTTGGTGATGTGCTGTTTTGTTTACCGCACTTTCATGTATTTTAGCCTTGTCTTTCTAAAATAGATCATAAATTCCATGGGAGGAAGCCACATGCCTTATACTTTGATTTCCCACGCACATGGTGCTTAGTCAATACTCTGTGATTGATTTCATTTATTTAATTAGATATTCCATTTTTGCCTCATTGCTACTCTCAGATATTCATAAGATATTTGAGTATTTGAATCAGCTTTGCAAACAGGCAAACCAGTTCTATCTGATATACCTCTTTCTGGAGTGTTACTGGCTAACTTTTTCATGAATGTCCCTATTTAATTTACTGGCTCAATAAAGAATTAAGAGCTCCCCCCCCCTCTTCATTCTCTAAGGAAAATTATAGAATATAAAACCTAGCTTACATCTTAAAAATCGCGCTTCCCTGTGGTGGTAGAAGAAAGGATTTATGGGATCTGACAATTAAGTTCGCAAACTCATCCTAGAAAAAGAGCTACATACCTCATTGCTGAATATCACTACAGTCACCTTCGAAGTACTCCCCTTGGGAAGATATGCACCAGCGCCAGCACCTAGTCCACCCTTCAAAGCAATTTTGGAACTCTTTTTCTGGAATGGCCATCAGAGCTGTTGTCTTATACCCTTGATGTCCTGAATGTCATCAAAATGTCTTCCTTTCAATATTAACTTTATCTTCAGGTAAAGGAAGTGGTCATTGGGGGCCAGATCAGGTGAGTTCGGAAGGTGTTCCAATATAGTTATTTGTTTGCTGGCTACAAACTCTCTCACAGTGCTGTGTAAGCTGGTGCATTGTTGTGATGCAAGAGCCATGAATTGTTGGCGAAAAGTTCGGGTCATTTTTGTCTAACATTTTCACGCAGTCTTTTCAGCACTCCCAAATAGTAAACTTGGTTAACTGTTTGTCCAGTTGGTACAAATTCCTAATGAATAATCCCTCTGATATCGAAAAAGATTAGCAACATCATTTTGACTCTTGATTTGGACTGAAGGAATTTTTTTGGTCGTGGAGAATTGGCTGACTTCCATTGTGCACTTTGACACTTTGTTTCAGGGTCGTATTGGTACACCCATGTTTTATCACCGGTGATAACATGGCCCAAAACATCGTCTTGCCTCTTCCAAAGGTCTTGGCAAACTTTGACTCTCCTTTGCTTTTGTTCATTGGTAAGCTCCTTCGGGACCATTTTTGCACACACGTTTCTCATGCCAAGATTTTCAGTTAAGGTTTTCCTAACTGTTTCTCTATCGATGTTTACTTGATCTGCTATGCTTCTCACAGTCAGCAGATGATTTTGATGCACAATTTGGTGAATTGTTGCAATGTTTTCGTCAGTTCTGCTCGTTACTGGCCACCCTGACCTCTCTTCATCAGTGACACATTCTCTCCCTCAGAAAAACGTTTAATCCATTTGTACACTGCCGTTTTCTTCATGGCATCGTCCCCATAAACTTGGACTAACATGTCCCTGATTTCACTTCCACTCTTGCCAAGTTGAACAAGAAATTTAATGTTTGTTCATTGCTCTAATTCAAGCTCAGACATTCTGTCAATGGCACACAAAAACACGCAACAACAATAATGACCGCCACTCAGCAAGACACTGTCACATGTCAACCTGAACACAGCTGTGACACTGATATACCAAGGTTATGAAACCTTACCGACCTGTTTGTGCAGTGCTGCCAATGTAAGGGCATGGTGGCAAGTTTGCCAACTGAATTGTCAGGGCTCATAGATCATATCCTAAGCAGATTTTTGTTTTAATGTACAGAATGTGGGTTTTATTATTACTTGAAGCAGTTGTTAAACATCTGATAATGTTCTGCATACCAAATCTGAATGGTTGAAGACTAGGACACAAAAAAGGGTGAATTTCTTTCCTGCCCCCTCTTCTGACAGCTTCTGTAGCTGAAACTAAAATTGAGAAATAAAATTATCAGCTTATTTTTTATTAATGTTAGATAATGTGTACTTTCATGTCAGTGTGTCGCTTTTCTCACCTGAGACCGTAAAACATTCTTAGCTATCCTTTTGAGTGCTAGTTGTGGCTACATTTGCTAAATTAGATGAGATTATTTTTAGATTTCTTAAGCCCTTGTCAGTAAATATAAGACGGTTCAGATTCTCTGTCATAACTTAGGTTGGGGTGTGTACTTTTTGAAAATGTAATTTGATGAGTCGTATTTCAGATCTGTCAGGTAGTATTCGCTCTGGGTTATCGCCATCAAAATGAATGTGAGAACAACCTTTCCCCATTGAATGTCTTAGCACCCTTGTGGAAAAATTCCTTGACCATCAATGTAAAGGCTCATTCCTGGACCTCCATTTTATTCCATTGCCTTCTTTGATTTTTGAGAAGAAAAACAATTTATTCACATTTGCTTGCCACCTTCTCTCCAGGGAACACTATGGGGGGACCGTGTGCTATGGAGGAGGACATGGGGATGGCACCCAGCCATCCAAATGGACTACTGATGAGGCTTCCAGGTCTTGGCCTGGAAGGGGTTAAGCATTCTTGTCCCGCAGAGAGTTTTCAGCCTCATTCAAGACCATCTATCTGGCTCCAGGCCAACTTCTCAGACCAATGAGTCCCCGTTCCTCAGATTTGGATGTTGCTTTCCTAGGTATTTAATTTCTTTCTGTCGTAAGTTGCCTATGGAGCGCCCCATGAACAACATATAAATGCTTTTTGGACTTCATGCATTTTTCCCAACAGTGTGCAACATTGATCTTCTTACGTTGTGTACTTAATTTTACGGTATCCCACTGGCAGTATTCTGAAACTGGAATTGGATATGACTTACCAAGAGAGCCATGGTTTTCGTTTTGTTTTGTGTTTTAAAATAACTGCCATATTTTTATGCGCCTTGACGTTTGATGAAGTTGCCAAGTATTTATGGGGGTTGTGAGGGGACAAGGGGACAAAGCTACCTAAATTGGGTAGATTTGTTCAGTGCTACCATTTATTCTTTTGGTATTCTCTTTAACCTTTTGTGGGGGATGTTTCTATTTATTTTGTAGAAGCGAGATGTGAATTGAGCACTGTGCACCGTCCAGCCCTAGCCTGGACCCTGGGGTCTTCTAACCATCTGAGCTTCTTAGGAGAATATTTTCTGTGTAGTCTGCTTTGGTGTCAGGCAGCACAGAGCTCAGTATAACTCTTCCTGTTCTATTCTTTCAGCTTGGATTTACTTTTGGCAACCTGGTTGGAATGTATCTGGCTCAGAATTATGACGTAAGTGATCATATCCACGTCCTCCCATGATTCCATGTAACTGATTTGTAGTGACTCGTCTTTGTTGAAGCAAGGTGTGCCTTCCAGCATAGAGGGGTCTATAGATCTGAGGGGAAAGGAGTGAAATTTGTAGAAAGATTTTCCACTGTTTGAAAAAAATAATTCAAGTCGCAGAAGCCTCTGTCCTTCTTATCACCACAAGAGGGCAAAATCCCACCACATTAGATGGTCTTATGGTGATCCTGAGCTGTGTTAGCCCAGAGTTGGATTAAGTTGGATTCTTACATTTCTGTGGCAAATCATGTGAGAAGTGAGAATTGAAAGACTAACTGGATAACCTTTTCAGCTCTCCTGCCCATTAGTAGAGGTGACCGGGAATTTTGGGGGCGGTCTGGCACATTCAAGGAGGACAGAGCTCTGTGAAGTGGGGAGTTGCATTAGCCTCACCTTAGAGATGAGGAAGTTGAAAACCCGGTGGCAAAACTACCCACCCATGGGATTCTGGAAAGGTGATGCTGGTTTCCAAGAGACAAGGAAGGGAAACATGATACTAACTTTCGCAGCGAAGCTTTTGCTGTGACAAAGGGACTTCCCTCCATCAGCCTTCACTTGAGTTGTCTGGTTTTCCAGGCACGGCTCTGTTCGCTTCTATCACATTCCCTGTTTCTGTGGACAAGCTCTGCTGGGCGCTGGGTTGAGGGGCTGGCTGAGTGGATGTGTCAGAGTCGAGGTTGGGGTCTGGCTCTCAGGGAGGGAGCATTTAACGTACAACTTCTGGGGTCCTTCTTCTGCAGTCACGAGGCTAAGAAACACCACTCTTTAGCAGGCCTCTCTCAGAGGAAAGTAAAAACTTGTACAACCACCATTTATCTTTGGAGGAAGAGACGTGAAAGCATATTGATTGGTTAGATGCAAAATGATGATAATCTCTTTTCTCTTTAAAGATACCAAACCTGGCTAAAAAACTTGAAGACATTAAAAAGGACTTGGATGCCAAGAAGAAACCCCCTAGTCCATGATGTCAACTCCAGCACTGCCTCCAGGACCCTCGTAGACTGAGTCTGCTCTTCTCGAGGTCCTTCTTTACCATCCGAACCAAAAGCTTTTGTCTTTCTTTCCAGTCTCAGCTAGACCCTGCGTTGCCTTAGACACAGATGGGGCCACAAGTTCAGAACCATCCTGAGTTTTCTGACACCCTCTCTGCTTCCCTTCCTCCTGCCAGCCACTTGGGAGGTCCTAAGACTGGAATTATGGTGCTAGATTAGTAAACGTGACCTTTCATTAGCAGTCTCTCCCTTATTCTTTGGGGTTTTTACTGCCTATTTTCAAAAGAAAAATCGATGAGTTTTGTATAGCTGATCAGATATAAATAGTGCTGATTTCCGTTTAGCAATTATAATGGGTGTTTAAACGTTTGGTACTAAATTATGTTGTTTCAAGGTAATTAAAATTAAAATCAAGAAGCCAGTTTCTGGTGAATTATCCATTCATTTTACACTGTTGTCAGTATAACTGACATATAACTCCATAGTTGCCAATTTAAACACTAAATCAATTTGCTACTCATTAACTGAGAAACTTTATTCTGAGATCCCCTGTCAGGAGCTGGGGAATTAAATATGTAAAATAATGGCCTTTGTCCTCAGTAGAATTCATAGTCTAGTATGCTTGTATTTCCCTAATGATGTATTTAATCTGGCCTTTCCCTTAAAAGACTCATCCTCATTTTAAGGGATTACAGGTGCATTTGACATTATATAATGGGTAAATGACAAATTGTCTATAAAGGAAATCTTATGCCTTTTTACATTAAAAAATGTACCTTATAACTTTATAGGGATTCTCCAAAGAAAACTTCTCGTTTTTTTCTTGCAATCAGAAATTATCACTTTAATTGGTCAAATGTATAATCAATAGTCGATTTTTAAAAATTAAACAAAAATGTTTGAATACATCACTTTTCCCATGGGCCAAGACACAAAAGTGGTTTAGAATAAAGGGCCTCTCCTACCCCTAGCTCTGAGTTCATCTTTCTGGAGGCAGGCACTGTCAGCAGTTTACCGGATACTTTTGAGAAAGATTCTGTGCCTAAACAAGCGTGTGCAAGGCGTTTTTTACACAAATGATAACAAATTAGACAAAGTTTGTTCCTGCCTTTTTTTTTTTTTTTAAATGGAGATCATTCCATGTCAGTATGTAAGGAGCAAGGAACCCTTTTCCTTTTTTGACTGCATAAGATTCTACTGAACGAATGAATACACCATGATTGATTGAATCTGTTACTGATGAACAAACGCAAGGTTGTTTCCTGTCTTTTGCTGTTACACTGATCTCCTTGAACCTAATGTTATTGTATGTATCTCTGCAGGGTATCGCTGTAAGCTCAAGTCTCCAAAGTGTAACTTGCACTCATTGCAGGGGAAGTCCCATTTCATTGCATGTTCTGTTTCAGAGAGCTTGTTGGGCAGCTTCGCTGAGAATGCCATTTCTGAAGACGTTTTCGCAGCGTCTGTAAACTGGAAGAATTATTTAGAGACACCTTTTTCCAGACAGTGATGACACTGATACTACATGTGATTATAAAATGAAGGGATTCTGCTTCTCTCTGAAAACACGGATGTGTCACCCAGGGGGAGAAGTTTTATCCCTGTCGGTTCATCCTGGTGTGGTGTGTGGGACAAGTTAGCGTCCTGTTACGGTTTGGCTTCTCCCTAGCAGCGTGATCACAGGCCAATGGCTTATTTTTGTGAAACTATTGTATTGTCTAAGATCTGGACGCAATACCTACCTCACAGGGCTCCCAGGAGAAATAACTGACATAATGTATGTGATGTGTTTCTCAGTGCTTTGCAAATTGGCCCAATAAATAGTAGATCTTAGTCCAAACATGCTGCTTTCGGTGAGAATACTTGTGTTTCTCTGCAGTCACTCTTGGAACCAGTTTATGGGCCTTGTAAAATGGGTCATTATTCTATGGTCACTCTCTTGGTTGTTGATGAAAATCTACAGTGTCTACATTGATCATGCCGCCTGGCTCACAAGATTTGATCTCAAATGACTGAATTGTTAGCAATTGAAGGATAAAGGCTGACCACCCTTGAGGGTGTTCAAAATGCTACAAGCTTAGGTGTCCCTTGTTATCCATCATGGTAGCATTATTTGTGTGTGGTCTCCCTGAGGGGCTCCTTTGGGGATGAAGGTCACTTAGCTGTTAGGAGATCAGGTCTCTCTGTATGATACCTTGTAAACAAAGTCCTGTGGACTGAGGGCTTCCCTCAGGAGCTACACTTAACCTCAGTGACAGAACTATTTCTACTGGAGGGAACCATCCAGCGCATCCGTTCTCGGTCACCTTCACCAGGTACACTGCTACCTGATGAGCACAGGCTGACTTCGTGGGCACCGGTCAGACACCTCTGCTTGTTTTAGGTTCTTGCCGCAGTGACAAGGGGCTTGGAGTTCTCAGGCAAGATCTTCTTCACTGAAATACAGGAGGAACCCAGAACCCGCAGTTTTAGGGTGTGGTTGTGGATGGCGGTTGCAGCGATTGTGATCGTGACACTGAAAGTTACATTCCCTGGGGGTTTTGTAGGGACACTTGCCTCACAAACCAGTGGAGGGATGGGAAGAATCACTGCACCATGTCCCTTCCTTTTAAAAAATGTTTGAAAACTTTCGTTGATGTGATTTAAGAAAACTTATTGCCATACTTGACCATAAATGAAAGGTTACTCAGAATACTACTGAAGGTGACCCACATGTGAAAAATAAGACTTCGGGATTGATGTTGGGAACCTAATAAATACATTGAACTAGAAAAGCTTATCCTTAAACTGTAACTAACCCTCCCAAACAAATGGACAGAAAAAAACCAAACGCACCTTATTTAAAATCACCAAAAGGGGCTGTATTTCATGGTGTTTTATGTATTTTAGTTACCAATTGATGTCGTTAGACTTTCCTTCTGCTTTGGTGTTTTATGCCATTAAGCAGTTACCTGCTTCTGATTTAAAGGAACAACTTTTATTTTTTCTGACTCACTCAGTTTTCATTTGTGTGACTGTAGAGAAAATGAAGCTGGGTGGTTTTCTGGTTGTCTCTGCGTATGGGTTCATAGAGCTTATGCACACATGCATAATGTTTTCATTTCCTCTAAGCAGTTCGTTCCCTGGACACTGAGCAGTGTTTGTTTTTCTGCTGAGGTCTCCACGTTTTAATGCTTTTTCTGTCATTCCTCCGGCAGGAACACTATATACTGTCCTGGAGCAAATGAGGCTTTTCTTAAACTTGCCACCTTGGACTTTGCACATGGCATTGCCGTTCCTCACACAAATGAATGAGTTCTTTTTCCCCCCCTGACCATTGGAGCCTTGTGGAAAGGAACAGGGTGGTGAAGGGAAAATTTTGAGACGTTGCCTGGTCTTAATAGGGGAGTTTGTGACACTTAGATTTTCAGATGTTCAGTTTATATCTTTTCTAAATCTGGGTGCAACATATTCATTTACGTACAGAAGACCTAATTGCAAGGCCCTGGGAAGCAGACGAACACAGTGAGGTTTTGTGGAATGGGGACCGGGTGGGGCACTGCAAGCCCCGAGTCCTGGGCCTGCCTGAACCATGGCCTCTGGTAAGAGCTCATGAAAGGTGCAGCGTGGCTGCGTCGTCTGACATGTACAGTCGCACAGGACTGGGACAAGGAAAAGGGGCTGTGGAAATAGTGCGGGCAGCTGGGCTCGGCGTCCATTCGCTGAGCACAGCCCCGTGAACTTGGGGGTGTCCGTCCCCTGTGGGTTCCAATGGCTTGAACAGCTTGCCATCCAGAGAGTGGTTCTCATGTTTAGATACTTTGTTAAACATGAAATCTAACTGTGAAACCAACCACCTTATTTGGGGTCCAGCTGAAGAAGCGGATCTAGGCTGACACTGGAGGGAAAACTAGCAATTTTTTTGTTTATTGAAAGCTAGCACACGAGTCTTTGTGCCATGTGAATGCTCATGTAAAGGACTGTATGCCTGAACTTTCATGGGAAACCTAAAGGAATTTCAAAGGCAACTGGGACTATGCAAATTCCATACATAACCTACTTGAGAATAAGATGCAACTATAGCATCTTTGTTTCTTAGTTTTGTCATCTGTCAAATGAGCTGGTATAAGATGGTCACAGATTTTCCATTCATGTAGTGTTGTCATAGAAGGTAAACATCAAATTATATTTGCAAGAGACACAAGACTACTAAGGAGAGCTGTTAGATATTGTCCAACACAGGGTGGTTTTAGAGGACAAGGAATTGTTTGTCATATCTGACATTTCCTGTCACTGGAAAGTGAGCAGTCTTGTTTGGCCTCAATCTCTGGTTTGGGGAGAGAACAGTGCTCTTTAGAACAGGCAGATCAGGCTGAATGAGCACTCTTTCTAGATCGGGCTACTCGAGTGCATTAGCCCTGGGAGCACCTGGCAGCGACTGCCATGGATAGCTGCACTGCTTTCCTCGTAGGAGCGAATCAGGTTCTCGAATAGCTGAACAGTGGCCAGTACTTCTAAGTCCACTTAATTCTAAGTCAACTTTTCTTTCTCTCTTTAATTATTTATACTCCTGGAATCTGATCGGTTATCTGCACCTTTGTCTTACTGTCTGATTTACGGGCTTAATGGCTCAGCTCTGTAATAGGTCAGCTGTTTGATGACTTGGCTACCCTGACAATAGGAGCAAACACCCTGACTCTTCTGAACTTTTGAAAGCAAAACAACAGAGATAGATGCTGGCTCGATCAAACCAGCTGTATAGTACCTAATACCGGTATTTTATTGGGGCTTATTAGGCTGTTACTTTTGTAAGTGGCCAAATAATTTGGCCTCAACTAATGGACAGAAGCCATGATATTCCTGGTTAAACCTGGTCAGTCAACATGCTGTGATTGGAGCGTGAAAGTGTCGACTGGCACAAAAGAAATTTTATAATTCACAGATACTTGATAAGCCAAGGGTGTGACTGCATTGATAAACTGTTATCGTGGAAAGCACATACTAACAATAGTAACTTAAAATCAATTAGAACTATGTAATAACTACAGGGCACTCCTTTTAGCATAAGCAGGGACATCTGTCATGGAGAAAATGGCATGGTTTTCAGGAGGAAGAAGGCGGCTTTGATTTCCAAAGCAATTTTTCTCAAGGAAAACATTTATTGAGCAGTTACAGTTGACTATATTGTATAAGTTGCTGGGGACTTGAAGAGACATAAGACACCTCCTCTCCCCTCAAGGAGCTCATCTACTTGTAGCGAGTGACTGATGCATTTGGACTTTCCTGTATGCGTCTTCTCGGGAGCAGACTACTTATTGCATCCAGAAGAAAGCCAGTCAAATATCATTCATAGTGCTGTGGTCTTATAGTTTTCGCCTCCTTCATGAGACAGGTAGGAAAATATTTTCTCTCTCTTAGCACTTAACCAACACGATGGAATTGATGGTTTGTGATGAGTGGAGAGAGAGATGGCTAATCACCACGTGTCTTCTTTCTCCACTTCCTTTTCCCTTGACAGAGAACAGCATCAGCTTTTTTCGAAAGGGGAACACTCTTTCTTTACAGGAGTGTGGTGCCAAGGCAGAGAGAAGCGACGGAAGAGAGATGCTTAAAAGGGAATCAGGGTAGTGATAAAAGATTACTGACTACCACAAAGAATTGCCTTTTTGTGGAGAGAACTTAGGATAGAAACACTTAAGAGAAAGGAGCTAATAATGTTATGATCTCAAGTTCTGGGTGAGATTTTTCCTCCAAAAGAGGAGATGTCACTGGTTTTGCTGTCACTTGGGATGAGATGATTTGGACTTCTCCTTTATCCCCTAAAAAGGGATTAAAAAAATAAGGATGACATCAAACCTAGCAAGGCTGGTAAGTCTGTGAGGCTTAGCCTCTTGAGGGGCAGCTAAGACAGGCTTGCTTCTCTTCCTGTCAGAAAGGACTGGAGAGGCTGGATACAAGGAGGTGAGAAGGGGGGAGGTTTTCTGGAGCTGTGGTGCTAAGGAGGGAGGGCAGAGAAGAAGACACTGGCGTCCGAGCTCGTGTGTGTGGTGGTTGGAGGCCGCCTGCACCTCCCTGGAGGTGGTAGATGGCAGAATCTTCCGGTGGGGGTTGTGGCTCCTGGTGGTTTCCTTGGCCTGTTGGTCAGGTTCTGCTGGGTGCTGGCAGCTCCTCTGGCTGGGCCGTTTGCCCACCTGTGTTAGGCCTGATCGGTGATGTTACTGACCTTAGCCCAGGCTGGGAAAGTGTCCAGGTGGAAGAGGCTCACTCCCCATGTATTGATGGCCACCATCACTATCACCAGGCCAATGATATTGACCCCTAGGCCAGCTTTCACCTGCAGGACACAAACCAGCACACCCCGGTCACTCCGCATGGGCCGCAGCCCAGATCCTGGGTGCTCCCCATTGATGCCTCCCCCCCCCCCCCCGCCCTGATGTGATCACAGCCCATCCGCTGGGCCCTGATTTGTTTCAGTCGCTGCCTGGGTGCTTTAGTGTTGCCTCGTAAGGTGGGACAGGATTATGGAAGGATGGGGAAAGGCGGGGAGGGCTTGGGCTGGGAGAGTGCCATTAAAACCCTCTGTCCTTAGAGCATTCTCAATGTCAAGGGGAGGCCTAGAAGGTGTGTACTCCGAACACCAGAGATTTGAACGTTAAAGAGTTACACAAAAAAGGGTCCTGCAGCTACATGGCAGGGAAATGCCTTAAACCAAATTACCCCATCTCTTTAAGGCAGAACTGCCCAGAGCCTTTAATGTGCTGACACTTATGGGGACTCGTAGGAGGGGCTGTATTCTATGAAGCCTTTGCCACTGTTACCATTTCTTCTTTATTTTTATTATTATTTTTTAGCTGAGCCATCCTGTCACCTGTTGGCAGCTCAGCGGCAGCTCTGCTCGGGCCGGGAATCGAACTGGCGACCCTGTTGCTCAGTGCTCACACTCTTGAGCGACCTCTTAACCAACCGAGCCACTCGCCGGTCCCTGTTACCTTTCCCCCCCCCCCCAAGGAGTAGCCCATGGAAACTGTATCTTGGGTTCACCTGGCGAAATAGGTGGGCTGCCTCTGCTTAGCCCCTTCCATGGGAAGGTGACACAGGCATGCTAGCTTTGCTTCTTTCTTCTGAGGGGATGTCACCTCAGTGAGCCTGACCCTTCCATTTCTGCCATGGCACTGACACGGGAGGGGGGTGACGGATGGCAGAGCCAGGGCCAGATGGAAAAATGTACAGTAAGGGTAGCTGGCGTCCTGCCGGGGCGTAACCAAGCACACAGCGTGTGGCCGCCGCAAGTCCACTCACTGGCATTAAGCTGGGAAAGTTGCAAAGGAAAAATGAAGGCTAGGAAATTGTTCCAAGTAAGTGACTAGACGAGTCCCTTCCCTGCTTTCTGGCCCACGCCCTGCCCTGGATGTATTAGTCATCCTGGCCCTCGGGCCTTTCACATGGAAAACCACCCTTGTTTCCTAGCAGGTGAGGGGCAGGTTCTGCAGGGGCTAGTTTGAGGTGGATTGCAGCTGAAAGGGACCAGGTAGAGCATCTTGTCTGAACCTCCTAATTTAGCAGGTAAGGAAACGAGTCTCGAGTCAGTGCCCAGGCTGGGACTAGAACCAGGCCTGGCTCACTTCTTGTCATCTGGCACCTTTGAAAATGACTGCCTCTGGTCATTTGATTTCAGGGTAGAATGGTGGGGCGCACAGCAGGAGTTAGGGGACAGGAGAATTGGGGCAGAGCTCAGTAGGAGAGACTGAGGTGGTTCAGTAAGATGGCAGGGAGGGGTGGCCATGTCCTCCCTCCCTGAAGAATTACAGATGACTCAGGTGTGCAATTTGAATCTGACTATCTGCCACCAGCTGGAAGCTCTCTCTTCCTTTCCTCCATGCGAACCTTACAGGGCTGCTGAGAATGAGTTTGGACTTGAGCGAAAACATTTTGAGACCCTCAGCAAGGGTGAATGGACCCTGTTTCAGACAGTCGGGCCCCAGTAATTTGTATTAGTTGTTCTCATCCTTCCCTCATCCCCATCAACCCTGGGTATTAAGAAGCGTAGCTGTGAGTATAGATGGAGGCATGCAAGGCGGGGATGCCCCGCGTGACAATCAGCAGCAAAATGTCTCCTCACGGCCATCTTTGGTGAGCCCAGCCGAAAGCTAAGAAATGAGCTGTGGATGCTTCATTTTGCCATTGTTGCTTCAGAGTTTCTTGCTTGGGGGAAGGGTCCAACAGAAGGATCCTGTTCTCTCACAATACCTTTTACTTTAGGTTCAGATAGTGTCTCATACTTCACCTTCTAGGAACAAACTAGCAGCTTTTTGAATGAATATCCCCACTGGTTCAATGAAGAAACGAGACTGCAAGCTCATGCCTTCTGCAACTGGCCCACGGCTGTGCCTGTTGCAGCTTCCTCTGTCCATGTCCCCACCTTCTCCCTGATCCCCGATAGGGGTTGCAGAAGCCCATTATTACTGTTCTTGGTCCTTACGGACCAACCCCAAACGTTTTCACTAGTACCACTCTCTCTACCACACCAGACCGGGTGCCAACAGCCCAAGGACACCAGCTCCAAAATAGCCAGCTTCAGGGGAAGGCTGTGGAGCGAGTCACCCCTGTCCCGGCAGCTGGCCCAGCAGGGAGAGGACACCCGGAACTCACCATGTCTTTGATCTGGCAGTGCCCGTAGCTGAAGACGATAGCGTTGGGGGGGTTGCCCACAGGCAGCATCACTGCAAAGGAGATGCACATGGTGACCGGGATGAGGGTGTAGAGTGGATTAATGTGCAGCGATTCCGACTAGAACGAGAGAAAACCCACAGAAACAGGAGCGCCGGAGTTAGGCTTGCATTTCCCGTGTGCAACGTTGTCACCAACGTGCTTTAAATGGTGGCTTCCTATTGGCTGGCCTTGGCCTGACCCCCTGTGCCAGAGCTCCTGAAACCACCAAACACGCAGTGCTGGCCAGGCCAAACGCGCACATGCTGCTCACTCTCCGTGGAAATGGGCCCCGAGTTACTCCTTGGAGGGATGCTTCGTATCTTGGTGCTGGTCTAAGGAAGCGGTTTTTAAATTTTCTACTGTACCTGAGAAAGTCTTTCTTCAAGCACAAGTCTCATGAATAAGCTGCTTTGGTTGAAATAGAGGTCCCTCACCCGCGGGGTACAGAACTAAGGGGCTTTTCTCAAGGTGAGATACTTGCTTTCCGTGGATTTGAACCCATGTGCCGGCCCTCAGGGTGGCTGTTATAACTAAGTGTACACCCACGCCCACGACACACTAATGAGGTGAGGGAAAGGAGGGGCCGGATGGAGGCAACTGAATAAGCAAAGCGATTGGCTGGGGCATTCAGGGTTAGAAAGCAGGAGGATATTGTTTCCTTGGGAACGGGGAGGAGCCTAACGCCACAGGTTCCATCTCAGGAAGGACAGATGCAGCACGGTGTCTGGTGCAGTACCTTAGGGGCTGCTGAGCCAGGCTAAGGTCTGTCCTATTAACAACAAATTGTTCTGAGGTCATGGAATGAGGCTGGCCTTGCTCCGCATTCTCAGAACCTTCTGGACATTGAAATTGGGTGGAGGCGATGGCAGTTCAGGCGGTGGTCTTGGCCCTTGGCGGCCGAGTGTACTTCTGGGAGCATTTTGCCTCCATTGTCTGTAGTTACTTCTCTGGCCCCTGCTATTAGGTTTTATCTCAGGAGAGAAAGGTGGATGGTGGGGAATTAGAATCCTAGGGTTTTACGGTTATTTCATTTTTGTTTCCATTTAGGGTCGCCCCTAAACAAATCCTAGCCTTTCGGAAAAGGGTTTCTAGAACCCTTGCTATGGTTTATTTTCATCTACTACCCATTGTACTTGAAAAACTTAATTTTTTTTCAAACTATGGTTTGAATACCAATCAGTGAAAATGACCAGAGGAGAGGGTATAGCCACAGAAGCAGCTCCCTGGCTCAGGCCTGTCACTGCAGGCCCCCGGGGCAGCCCATCTGGACATCTGGGAACCCTGCTGTACTCACCAGGCTGCACAGGATGGGCAGGAAGATGGTGATGGTGGCTGGGTTGCTCACAAACTCGGTGACAATAGACACCAGGATGCATGCCAGCAGGGTGATAGCCCACGGAGGGAGGCTGCTCAGGGACAGCATCTGGTGCCCAATCCACGTGGAGAGGCCAGAGCTCTGCAGGCCGACACCGGGATACAGTGAGAAGAAAGCCGGAAAAACACATTCCCACTGGAACTTAGATTCCAGGAGGTCGGGGATGTTGGGGGGCTGGGAGGAACCACCAGGAGTCCTTTAATTTGCCTCCCTATTTCCAGGAAGACTGGACCCAGCAGCAGTCTTGATTTTTGTGATTAGATCATTTTTCTAGCCCAGAAAATTATTTTTTTTATGATAGCACAACGTTTGGTCTTAGGGTTTCCTGGTCAGTCGCTGTCACGGGGAATGGAGAGCCAGCCACCCTAACTGCCATGTCCTTTGTAGGACTTGGCAGTGAGGCCATGATGGCTTCGGCAGGGGTTGAAGATCTTTGGGGCGATCAGCTCTTCAACTGCAATCTCATTACTCTTCCTCCAGCCTCTGACACTCTTAACCTACGCATCTGATCAACAGGCTGCCAAGTGCAATCCTTAATTCTGCCTTTGACATCTAATTCTCCTATCACCTGAGAAAGGGAACAAAACATCTTTGGATAGTAACCTTTCCTGTGTTTTTCAGTGGGCGGGGCTGGACATAGACATTTCATATGAGTAATAAGGGAGAGAGGGATTCCCAGTCTATCTCCACACAGTGGGAAGGTGCCTGCTCACTGTCCTGTAAACATAGCCAGCTAGAACGCAGCCCCTTGTAGGTTCAAGTCCCATCGTGGCTGACATCAAGCTCTTTGATCTGCCAGTGCTTTCTGAAGCACAGGATACGAGGCATACTGCCACTCTTGAACCTTCTCCGCTAGCACCATTTATACATATCCACTCCAGTAAATGAATATTCCCACTTGAAATAATTCATTCGTTTGGAAGCCGTTCATCTGCCAATGGGGAGGGCTTGCCCCTGCCCCCCACTCCTCCCAAATTAAGGTCACCATTTAGTTTTTGTACTAAAAACCCCAGGTTGCATATGAAATCCCCCCCCCCCCCGCCCCATCTATGGTTGACATGCTCTGATTTTTCTACTTAACCCAGCGACTGCAAATGCAGTACAGAAATGGGGAGCCGGGCAGAAGGCAAGGTGAGACATTTTATGATTCCTCAAGCTGTAAGTCCTACTCATGTTTTACTATTAAAGACATTGGCAGTGGCTACTTTTTCTCCTCCAAGTTCATCAAAAAGCTCACCTCATCTCCACAGCACCCTGGCCACCTCATGGCAAGCTCATAGACACTGATGACCAAGGGCCTTCAGAATTTTCTCTGTTTGTAGCCATTGTTACCTTGGAGCACTTCCTGTTTTTTCTCAACTGGCTGAGAGTTGCAAATCCAGTATGTGGGGATAGCATTATTTAATGGTTGGTACAGAGCCTTGAGGCCTATGGGAACTCTGTAATTGTTATCTCTTGTAACCCAGTAAACCTCGCTCACCAGACACAGACAGAAGGGACAGCAGTTACCTGAGTGGAAACACTACATTTTATCAAGAAATGGAGTCTTACTTATCATGTTATCCAAATAGCACTTGTAAGTAAAGTGAAGTAATTTAATGGTAACTATTTTTTCCCCAGAACTGTTTCATACTATAATTTGAGATAAACTGATAAATTAGACTGCAAAGTTAGGAAAACATACAACAAAGGAAGTCTTAATTTCTTCAACTCTTGGCATGAAAATATTTTGCTTTTCCTCAATACTGTCAAGATTGAAATTATTTCAAACTCAGTAGGAATCACATACATGGTACCTGAATTATATAATTAAAATTAGTAGAGTCAGGGTTTGACAGCAATGTCAACTATACTGTCTGTCCTATGTGCATAATTTTGGTTAAAAAGTAAAAGATCTTGCCAAGCTAGGCTTAGAGGCCAAAACTGACAACTGAAATTCAATAAAGTTAAATGTGATATCCTGAACTGGGAATTGGAAATATTGACAGCATGTATACAAGGTTGGTTGAAGGACGTGAGGCTTAATAGTGGCTGACAATGAAAAGAACGACTGCAGTTGCAGCATCAGTGTTGACGTGAGTGTCAGTGAAGCCTTATAAAAGCTTCTGTAAAAATACCGGATGATGCTTGGATCAGACATGAGAGATGGAGCTTGGGTAATATAACTGCTTTACTCTGACTGCCTCTGGACCATGTTTGAAAAAGGCCAAGGGCAAACTAGTGAGTCCTGACGAGAGAACTAGCCTGGTAAGGGGCACTACTTCTATGAGGAATGGTTACAGACACTAAGGAGTTTTCATTGGAAAAAACATGATCCAAGGGGATTAATAACTGTTTTTATTATGTCAGTAATTATTACCTAGGAGAGTTTTCCAGAGACTAGAGCCGGCTCCGGCTGTCAGTGGAAGACATACAGAAGAAAGACCTGAGCTGAAAGTAGAGAACAACTATTCTTTGTCCCCTGCTCAGGGACTGTTCTGTCACTTGAGGTGTTCAAGCCAGGGGTGTGTCATGGAGGAAAATCTCACACTGGGTAGAAGATGGGACTCTGTCCTCCAAGGCTCCTTCCAAGTGTCGGTCTCTGTGACATTGTTAACAATGCAGATGGTGTTGGCCCACAATGAATGGGTGGTCAAAACTGAGCCCAGGTTAGAATGGCTTAATGTGTCCAAGAATGGAGGGAGAGAGAGAGTGAACCTTAACCTGGTTCATTCTTAGGATCATTTTCTATTGCAGGAAGGGTTGGTATTTCATGAAATTCCGCTATTTCCCCCCAGCTCCCTTCAAAAGAGCTCATCCCAGATCCTCCCAATCAGGAAATCAGGGACCATTTCCATCAGCTTGAGCATAGATTCTCCCAAAGGGCTCAGTATATGCACATGGACTGACTGAGGGACAATTGGCTGTGTGTCATTTGGGGCATCTCTGGGCCTTTATAGGCACCGCTCCTATCACCGCTCTCAAATCCGTAGAAAAAGATGGCTACAGATCTAATAAACCTTTTACCTGTGGCAATGTGGGCCTGTGAAGGAGGTGTGAATGCCCACGTGCCCTGCTTGGTGGCCCAGCTGACCTGTGACTGTTCCCTGAGAAGTTCAGGGGGGACGGGTTAGCTGCTCCTGGCTGTACTGCTGCCCTTCCCAGTGACTTGGGTGAACACGCACCTCTCCCTCAGCTCCTTTGACTCTTCCCACCCAGAACCGTAATGACTCTGTTTGGTAAAGCGGCTTGAAAGATGTTTGGCCCGACGGGAACAGACTTGAAGGGTTACCTTGCTGCCAGAAGCCAGGGCGTAGCCTCCTCCCACCAGAATGACAATCTCCCAGGGCATGGTCTTCTGGAAGTCCTTCCACGTGATGATGGGCTCCATCCCCAGTGAGGGCTCCTTGTCCTCCCCTGGATCACAAGTAGACGGGGAAGTAGGGCCAGGTGAGCCATCGTGATGTGCGGAGATGGGGGCCGAGCTGAGGAACCGGCTGATTCGGGGAGGCCTCTCTGCTGTTTTGAGCCTTGGTTGGGCTCCTTCTGAAAATTCTGACTTGGGTATTATTTGCCTGGAGCCAGCCCCAACTTCTCCCCTTGAAGTCCTCTCACCATCCTTCTTTTTCCCAAAGCAAGGCTTCTTCGCTGGAATCAGGAAGAGGAGGAAGCCCAGGAAGACGGAGACCGTGGCGTCAGTGCGGTAGCCTTTCCTAGCAAAGAGACAAGCAGGCTGGAAGAGAAGGGTTAGGGAGCCCCGGGGAGTGCGATGGCTCGGGATAATCTGAATGCAAGGCCTCCTTTTAGTCTAGAGGGAGCGCCAACCTTCCTTCTTGCCAGTTTTGCCATGCTGTCCAGCGGTAGATTTAATGGGCAGTGGTTATTGTCTGGAGATGGGGCCTGGCTAGGGCAGATGACCTACTGTCAATTTATGGGCCTATGGATTGGGGCGAGTCCTAGAAGGAGCGATGAGGAGTTGCTCAGAGAAAGAATAGAAAAGCACAAACCCTCTTTCCTGCAAGGCTCACACCTCCATGTGTGTCTTTTCTCAAACGAGAAGCTGTGCTGGGTGAGCTGGCGGGCCGTGGCCGTGACCCGCAGGGGAAGAAGCAGGGGTAGGAGCCCATGTTGGCCTCTCCCCCCACAGCCCTCCGCCACCCCTTGGCCGCAGTCTCTTCACAGTTGGTATTTTACGTTATGGACATTGGCTCTGTCAAGTCTCAACAATCTATGAGATAGCTGAGGTTCCAGGAGCCTAAGTAACGCGGCTGAGGTCACACAGCTGGACAAGGGGCACCCCGGATCCCACCCCAACTTGGACTCTTCCTGACTGTTTTCTTCCTGACTGCACACTGCAGCTTCTCTAAAAAGAGGGGACTCTGACGGGAACGAAGTGTTTCTCTGGCTTCATGTCTGTCCCTGAGAGTCAAGGAGGGGATGCCATTGGAAAGCGCCAGAAGAGTTTACGTGAGGGGGTTGTTCTTAAGGAGAAAACAGTATCACTTACTTTTCGAAGAAAGAATCCCAGCCGGGAACAAAGCCAGGCTCCCGGGTGAACCAGAGCACGGTCATCAGGATGAAGAAAAATCCAGTCACCATTTCAGGGTAGCTATAAAAGAAAACAGAAAGACCTGCTCCAGGAACTGGGACGTTTCTGTTCGCTTTGTCACTTGCTTCGGGACGTTCCTGGTTTCAGAGCTTCAATATTGGAGGCATAAAACACAGTTACTGCTGCAACACTCCAAGCAGCTGGCAGTGAAGCGGGAACAGGGCCAAGACAATGCCAGAAAATGTTAGCCATGTTTACTAGAGAAATGTAGGTGGGAAGAGAGAAAGAACCCAACATCACACATTTATAAAGTAATTTATAATACAGCCTGCAAGGAGAATGCTGTGAAACGGGCCCCTGGAACAGTGCTGGCGGGAGTAGAAATTACTACAGCTTTCTTGCAATTTGATGAGCTATCTCAGGAGCCTTAAATTTGGTCATTCCTTTCATCTAAGCAAATAACCAGAAATGCAGACAGAAGCATTACCTATTAAAAAATTAAATATTAAAAGAAATGGAAACAACCTGCATATCCAGTGATAGCCCATGACATTGAATGTGATTCAGCATATGTTAAAATGAGACACATCTAATAATCAGGCTGCTACAGTAGAGTTAATGACCTGGGAACATAATGCCAATCTAATGCTAAGTGAAAAAAGGCAAGATATGAAACTGTGTTCAGTGTGGATTGAATTTTACCAAAAAAAACCCAAAAACCCACATAATTTTGCACCAGAAAGGCATGGAAGAAACAGTACATGTTAACAGTTAACACTGGGGTGCTAGAAATACAAGTCAATTTTTACTGAAGATTTTCCTCCATTTTCTAAGTGCTCTACAATAAACATATATTCGTTTTATAAATTTTAAAAGAATACAGCTTAAACCTGAATCCTTTTACCCAAAATTTGTATATGCCAGCTGTCCTTAACTGGAGAAATAGCACAAAATGGAGAAGGGTGGCCACCTGGAATCGGGGGGCCGGACTCTGGCATGAAGTAGCATCTCTAAAGCCTAGGCTCACGGTTGTGGGCAATTCCCCCAGCTCAAGGGACCGTGAAGAACAAGGCTGCGCCTGCGCTCGCCTTCTCTCTTGGAGAAGGAGAGAGGGCGAATGGCTGATTCTTACCTAATGGCTCCCAGCTTTTCATATTCCTCTCGGATCCTCTTTTCGGACAACTCCTCCCTTTTGGTCTTATTCTTCTTGCTCAGAGAGCAGGTCTCTTTAAAACTGAGAAGGGAGAAGGAGCCAAAGAATAAAGGAAACACACTGTTGAGGCCGAGAGATCAAGTCTTCAGCAAATACTAAACTACTGGCTTAAGAGCTCTGATGACTTTTCCCCTCTCCACTGAACGCCCTGCCTCCTGAACCCCTCCTGTCATACAATTTTTATTTGCCAAGTTGCACAGCCTCTCATCAGCCTTCTCCCCAAGGTTTTTGGGTCATGCATGTGGTATATCAGTGTGAAGCTATGTCTTGTGGACTTGTGCAGGTGTATTTATGGGGGGGTTGTTTCTACATACTTGTCTTTTACATAATTGAGACTGATGTGGCATAGGTGTGTAGATGTTTATATATTTGTTGCACACACACACACACATGGTGTGTGTTATCTGTGTTTGTCTAGAGGCAAGGCTTGTGTGGGGTGAAAATATGTGTTGGTTTTCTATTTGCAATACTGGAGGTATAGAAATATTCAGCCCTCATTGATTGACAACAGTCTCTGAGTAATAATAATAATAAAAATAATAAGTCAGCTCAGAGAATATTCCTTGACCAATGGAGGCTTCGGGTTCCATGGACTGATAAGCAAAACTTCATATATATCTTCCCTTTATGTGCTTGAAGCTGATCCAATCTGGAGTAGATTACTGGTTGTGAAGAAAAGGTTTGCTAAGAAGATTAATGTTAGAAATAACATTGCAAGAAGTTAGTTGACATTACTCTATGTGCTCTGACAGCAAAGAAACTACATGAAGCACTCTCTTCAGTTCAGACTTTATCAATCGGACGGTTCCTAACTAGTTGGTTGGAATTAAGAACATTTCATTGCAGAGCTTAGAGTGAAGTGCAGAGCTCATGTGTGTTCACAGCCTCTGGGACAGACGATGCCCGACTCTCCGTCCGGTCCACTGTATTCTCCCAGGGGCCCCCCAAAGTGGCGCCCTCCAGGGCTTGTGCTGTGACCTTGGCTGGACATAGAGCCTGTGCCTTGCTGGCAGGGCCCTGGGACTCACTTGCAGCCCAGGAACAGCCAGTGCATCCAAAACCAGCTGACCACCAGCATGATGAGGGAGATGGGGAAGCTGAAGAGGAACCAGGTGCCGAAGTTGACCACCTCTGCGGCTGGATACTGGCTGTAGGGGGAAGAACCAGGTCAGGGGTTGAAAAGGTAGATTTCCATGGGGGCATTTTGGGCTTCATAAGCGAAATGCTCCTTAAGGAGACATAGAGCTAACATAGAGATAATCACAATATGGTAAAACATTATGTAGTACTACTCATTTATTTGACAGAGCCCAGCCAGGAATTATTAAGCAAGCTAAAAAAAAAAAAATCATCTAAGCAACCAGAATTGATCTCACGGAAGTGTATATGCTTTGCACGCAGGAGAATCACTCAGGAGCTGTTTGCTCTTAATTTCCGTAAAGATTCTGATAAGTTTACTCATCTGGTTTTCAAGACAACAGGGAATGAAAGGGCAACCTGGTGTACTGTTTATAAAGTCACTGAAGGAATGTGGCCTTTGATTGGGGGACACAGGGCATGACTTCTAGAAAATTTCGCAATCTAGAGCCTCCTGAAAGTCCCAGGTGTTAACTGTGCGCATCTGAGAACCAAGGCTTGGACCCTCCAGATCTTTTATCTGCTGCCTTAGGGTGCTAGGGGTCCTCATTCAGCATCGAGCAGGGCTGCAGCCCCCCCCCCCAGCCCAGCGGGCTTTCCTGGGGAGCGAGGATGGACCCTGTGTAAGCCATGACTATAGACAATGCCTGTGTTTCTTTACCCTTGGGCTTGTCTGAGTCCATGAAGCTCAGACCCTGGGGAATTGGGTCTTAAACTTCCATTGGTCCTCCCTCCACCCTCGCCCCTTCCTCCCTTTTTCCTTCCTTTTTCTCTTTCCCACTAAAATGTCCATGGTTGATTTCCTCACTCTGCTCTGGATCCCATCCCTTCTTATTTCCTCAGTGACACCACTATCAGTTATCTCCTCTCTCCCAAATCTTTAATTACAGTAAGTCCCCGACTTACGAACGAGTTCCGTTCTGGGAGAATGTTTGTAAGTCAGACTCGTTCGTAAGTCCAACAAAATGAGTCTTATACCTTTGACGCAAATATACAATGTAAAGCCAATGGTTGAACGATTCATGTTATAAGGACAAGCGACGTCTACCATCTTTTCGCCTCGGTCCAATCTCTCAATTATTTTCACTTTTGTTTCCATGGTTATTGCTTCGCGCTTCCTGGCAGTCCCCTCCACATCACCACTGCTTTTCTCTTGCTTCCGGACATCCTGGGCTCCGATTGAGCACTGTACTACTGTACACTATCACACTGTACAGTAAGCACCCAGCAGCACAACTGTGACAACGTCCAGCAGACACGTGAGCTACTTCCACAATTTGTTTGTAATGCAAGGTCCGTTCGTATCTGTGAAAGTTCGCAACTCGAGTGTTCGTAAGTCGGGGACTTACTGTATCCCCTCATGTGTATCGGCCCTATCAGCATCTAAATGGCTTCCATCTTAAAACCTTCTACTTTACTCTCTCTCTATTATCTCCCTTTATTACCATCCCATATCTCTCCTCCCTTCACCATCATCTCTTCATTTCCTCACCTCCATCTTACTCCTCAGCTCACTGAAATTTGACGTCTTTCTCATCACTTGACCAAACGGCTCTGGCCAAGGTCACCTGTAGCCTCCATGTCACCAAATCGAATGTATACAGTTATGTCCTTATTTTGCTCGATCATTCAAGCAACTTGAAACACTATGGACCACTCCTTCCTCCTTGAATCCCTTGGGTAGAATGACACCAGATTTTTCTCTTTGCCATTTTATTCTCTTTTGTAGTCACTGGAAACGCTTGAGCTTACCATGTATGTGCCTGCTCTCCTTCCTCTGTATGTTCTCCCTGAGTAATCTCCTTCACGCTTATGGCTTCAGTTTACATGCATATCACCAGAACCGACTACCATCTCATTTGTGGAGCCCAGTGCAAATGTGGAGCCCCTTGTTCAAACACATTAAGAATTTCAGGTTGGTGACAGCCGAGCATTAAGGCAAGCATGGAGCCCTTCTGAGCTTGGTGGCCTGGGGTGTCTGCACCCATTGCATGTCGATGAAGACAGCCCTGCAGGCCACTGCTGATCTATGCCAAAATCTATCCAAATCTATGCCTTTTGCCTACAATTACTCTTGAGGTTCAGCTCTGTGTTTCTTAACTGGACATCGCAATCTCTATGTCACCGTTTTCTCATTGTTCCCTCATGTAGTTCAAGGGCACCTCTGTTCCCCCAGCTGCAGAAGCCACAGCCTGACAATTAGACTTGGCCTTTCCCTCTTTCGGGCTCTTTCTAGTCTTCCCAAGGCCTGTCAAGGGTACCTCTGAGTATCTCTCCAGCCGGACCATTTCTCCTCCCCACTGCCGCTGCTCTCCACGCCACCACCAGCTCTCTCTCGGCACCTGCAGTAGTGCCTTACATTGTCTTCCTGCTGCCTGCTTTCTCCAATCCAGTCCACATTTCCAAACTCCAAAATGAGTTTTCCACACTGTAAATCTGATCATCTCCCTTGCTGCCTAAAATTGCTCAAAGGTTCCTCAGTGGCCTTGGGATGAAGTACCTACCAGTTCCTTAGAGGGCCTGAGAGGCCCTTCGTGATGTCTTGCCCACCTCCCGGGCCCCCTTGTGCCCTCTCTCATTTTTCTCTTATGTGCTCTGCCCTCTGGCTCTGGGCCTTCGGACACACTTTGTCTGGAAAATCTCCCTGCATCTAGTTAACTCCCACTCATACTTCAAGCCCACTTCCCTCATCGCCTCTTTGACTGACCTTGACCCCCAGGGGGGCTCTCCCAGCAGAATCCTGCCTGATACATCACATTCAAGTGTAATGACCCAATTGTCCTAGTCCCACTTTCTGCTGTATCCTTAGCATTCAGTCCTGTGCCCGACACGTATTGGGTGGTTTAGTAAGTATGTGTTGACCGAGCGAATTACTTACTTATTGAAGTGTTCCAAGAAGATGAGGCTGGTGGAGGTGCCAATGATGGTGGTCAGGCCCCCGATGGTAGCCGCGTACGATATGCTCAGAGAGAGGCACTTGCAGATCATTTGGTCGTGCTGAGACTTGTACTTCCTGTTCACTCCCTGGTTCTTGGCGCCGGGGGTCAGGACTGGTGGCTTTTCCTACCAGAGGAAAACCAGTGGGTCTCTCCAACCCAGCTCGGGTTGTCCGGCACATAAAGCGTGAAAAACGGGCAGCGTGATGCCAATGGAAAGGCTTTGAGCTTGGGTGTCAGAGAGAGAAATCCCAATGCCAGTTCTACCATTTCCCAACTCGGGCAGCCCCTCTGAATTGCACTGTCTTCTGTAAAATGGGGAAAATCCTATTTTCTCTGCCACATTGTTGTGTAGAGTAGACGAAATAATATATATGAGTGTACATATATAACACTTAGACTACTCCCTGGCATTTAATGAATGGTAAGCTATTATGATTTTTGTTTATGTTGCTATGAACAGCATGTTCTGTCTTGTACTTGAATTCCAGTAAGAGTGGTTGCTCTCCACCTTGTGCCTGAATAACAAATAGAAGATAGTGGCTCGATGTGGAGTTAGAATGACAGTCCCGATTGAGAGATGACTAAAGAAAATAAGCCTTGGATTACAGAAGCAATCCAGCTTTCCTTGGGTGGAGGGTTGAAGGATATTACTCTCTCCTCCCTTCCTTCTTCACTCATTTCTCCTTTTTTGCCTATTGGTGTTTCTTCCACCTCCTTGTATATAAGACTCAGCCTGGCTGTGGTCCTCGCAGACCCTGCTTGGTCCAGATGATGGCCCAAGGTCAGGGTCAGCGGTTCCTGAGCTCTGGTCTCAAATGTAAATAAAGAAGCAAGTTCCCTGTGGCCCCTGCAGGCCTGGCCATCCCTCAGGGTATCTTCATGAGCCTATGAGCAGTCAGTGCAGATGTCAGTAGGCCAGACCATAGGACAGCCCTGGGGAAGGGGCCACCTTGGTCCATAGTAAGTGTTTAATAAACGGTGACATGTATGACGATGGTGGTTGGGAAGTAATTGAGATCATTTTGATGAACAGAAAACTTTTGAGTCAAGGGTGGTAAGAGACAGCTGCAGTTTTACACCAGCTTCCACATCTATTTTACGTCTGCTGTTTGTTTCAGGGGTGTAGTGGCAGGAACACCCCATCCTCACAGACAAGCAGCTGCCTTAAAAATCTCAGGATCTTCAGATCAGATATTTGCAGTGTCCCTGGAGCACCTTTGGGGCATAGTTTGAACACCTCCGATCTAGACCCCTCCTCCGCTTTTATACTTGAAGGAACTGGGGCTCAGACGGCAGAATGACTTGCCGAGTCTACAGAGAGAGTTAGGCGTTTCACCCCCATGGCACACGCAGGCCAGCTCTGCTTGGGGGTAAAGAGGGCCTGGAGACAGCTCACTAGCCTGACGCCCTCACAGCTTCCAGACCAGATTCCCTGGGGAAGCTCAAGGCATTTCATGTAGGAAACAGGGTCAGGGCGTCCAATTTCATTACCTGGGGTGGGGGCTGCTTCTTGCTCTGGTGCTTTGCTGGTTTGACGGGGCTGGTGCCTGTGGACACGCCATTCAGGTTCTGTGGGGACAAAGACCATCACGCGGTCAGGAAGAGGGTGTGGGGCTGGCCTTGAGCAGTACCCCTCACCATCCCAGGGGCGCCCTGTGCCTCAGCACTGTGAGAACTGGCAACCAGGAGCCAGGGAGGGCATGCCGAGGGCAGCCGCCCCAGCCGTGCCTGCCTCCACCTCACAGGGTCCCGTCCAGCCTGGTGGTGTCAAGCACCCCATGTGAAGAGGCTTTTGAAAGTGGGCAGAATATGGCTGTGTCTTCATAGGAGAGCTCAGCTTTCTGGAGCTTCATCAGCTAGTGAAGAATCAATCCTTCATTTTTCTTTAACGCAAAATGAAAAAAAAAATTGCACCACAACAAAGCCCACAGTTTGAACTGAAGTAAGAAGAGATGTGAAAACCAGCTTTGGGGGAGGGGGAGGCCAAGAAGCAGTGTGCAGGTCAATGTGTCCCTTTTTGTAATAAGATTTGTGTAAATGAAATGTCCCCCAGAAAAAAAATCCTAAGGATGAATCTGAGGCCCTTGACAAACTGGATGACTGAGTATTGGGTTTCCGTGGAAAAGGTCAGCCTGGACCTTGGGTGGCTTCGCCCAGTGCTCAGGGCTGGGGTTTGGGGCTACACGACCCCCGCCAGGAGCCTGTCCAGGCCTGGCGACCACCTCTCAGCTCTCAGCGGAGGCCACGGGGCTCTAGGACAAGCTGACAGGTATCTCTGTCCCTGAGTTACCCTGAGGGACAGGAAGAAACCCAACGCCATACCTTGTTCTGCATCAGAGACGTGGAGTCTGTAGTTGAGGTCCTGGAACAAAGGGAAGGAAGTGGGAAAGTCAGCAGTGGCCCAGGTGGCATGAGACGGGAGCGCCCCCCACACATCGGCGACTGGTTTAAGGGACCTCTCTAGACTCCAGTTTTCCAAGACGCCTAGCCTCCCTCTTGTCTTCTGGACCTTCCAGAGATGCTGTCAGGATTGGTGGGGACACAGAGCGTTTCCTTTGAAGCAGAACCGACACTCCGAATAATAGCTAACAAGGATGCTTATTAGATGATGAGTACTCGAATAGGGACCTTAGTCCTTACGGCCTTGTGTATCCTCATAACAGGTCCATGGTGCAGGCATCACTACCTACACGTAGCGTAGGGAACTAGGCAGAGACAGGGCATTAGCTTCCTGAGAGCCGTGGGGCGCTAAGTGGTGGTGCCAGGTAGGCCCCATCTCTGCCCTCCTGGAGCGCCTGGGCCTGGGACCCGTGCTCACTGGCTGACTCTGGAGGTCATTATCTAAGAGAAGCATGTGCCATGCTTCTTCTCTGAGGTGACAGGAGCAGGGAGGGCCGATTCCATCCACAAGGTGAAAGGCGTGTGAGAACAAGAACATGGAGGAGAGTTTCTGGTCAGCACTTGCCCCTGGTGGGGGGGTGGGTGGTGGCAGTCAACTGCGCATGCTCAGTCTCCCCCATACCTGTCAGTACCCCACCTTTGCCTTGAGTAGAAAGGAAGGTGAGAATTGAACTGTCAGCATGCCTGGCAAACTGAGGATTATGTGGAAGTTTCTGGTTTGTCTTAGCTCTGAGGACAGTGGGTGCTGCGAGCTCACCCACGGTGAAGACCAGGGAGAGGTGTTGGACCCACATGCAGAGCTTGGGGTCCTGTGGTCATCACTCCTCTCCAGGCTACATCAGGGAAGGCTAAGGAGTCAATGGGGGTTCAGAGGGAAGTGTTCTTTGGAGAGAGTCGTTAGCCTGCAAATAGAGTGTCGTGATGTTTCCCCTCCCTCCGTCCCAAACTGGGTGAGGACAGCAGGCAAGGAACCCCTCACACAGCATGGGAGGCGGGGCTGGCCCAGAGAGAAGGCTGCCACGCTCACTGCCAGCAGCCCCGGCTTCCAGCAGCACGCTCTGCTGAGAGAGTTCTGGGGACAACGTGAGCCTTTTCTCTGGAGTTTGGGGACACATATTTTTGTCTGGGAAAGAACAAAGGCCAGTGGGCCCTGCCAGAGAGGCCAGAGTGAGGAGAAAGACCCCCTGCCTTGGGAGCAGCCTGTGCTTTCAGTGTTCAAGAGTCTTGTCAGGGGTGGGGCACACGGAAGGTAGCTGGGCTACAGCCATCTTGAAAAGGTGCCCCAGAGACTGAGGCAATCCCGGCACAAAGGGGCTGTGGGGGGTGAGCCACCAGCGCACAGAACCAAGGATGGGGCAGGAGCAGAGAGGTCGTCCCAGGACCGCCTCACCTCCATCAGGCCCAGGGCTATGCAGAGGCAGCCGCAAGGGGGCGCCCCGATCTACAAGACCTCCAGCCAAGACCCTTTTTGCCCCTTCGTCTTTCCTGCATCTACCAGCCTCTGCCCTCACCCTGGACAAGTCAGGGCAGCAGAGTGCGTTGCGGGAGGACAGAGGAGAAGAGCGAGGTGGAGAAAGAGTGAGAGAAGAGTCAACTCGCTCCCCTTCTCGCTTTACCTTTTACTCTGCAGACCTGAGCTCAAGGAGGGTGAGTGTGAGCCCGGAGGAGGTGGGGAGAAGCTCTAGATGAGATTCAAGTTTTGATGTGGGTCTGGACTAGACTGCTGAATGTCTGAAAGTGAGAGCATTCTCATATCTGACAGCAACCAGAAGACCTGTGGAATCTGCCTGAGCTATCATCCAGGGTCCGGGAGGGAACGCCAATATGCTGAGGTGGAAGGCGGTGGTGGGAGTACAATAGAGCCCTTTCCTGATGGCAGCCTTCTATGTCTGTCCCATTACATATGCCCATTTCACTCAGTGGGAGTTCTCCATTTTCTATGAAAAGAGCAAATTGCAAAACAGCTCTGGTACAAATCCAACTTTTAAAGTGTCATATTCAAGGAATACCTTGAAGACCACATTTTGCTATGGAATCGCCAACAGAAATGAGCCGTTAATGGATCTATACTCACATGAGTGTCAGAGACTGTTTCTCCTTTTCTAGCTGCTGCTTTTCATCATCAAATGGCTCCTTCACCAACTGTCCTCTAATCCTCTACCTGTCACCTAGTTTTTTGTGTGTGTGTGTTTTTTTTTTTTTTCGGTATCTAACAAGACCAGATCTAGTAAGACCATATGTAATCTCTATAACACGTTGTCATTATCTAAGCGTCTCTAGTGACATCTAGTATGCGAGTATTTTTCCATCGATAGATTAAATGTATTATTCTCCCAAGAGGGATGTTGATTTAGATAAAATTCTACTTGGCAGATGTACAGCCAATCCGCAAACCCCTCAGAGTCAGTGTGGTCTTTTTCTGTCTTGCCTCACCACACCAGTGCCCTGTGATTAAGGGGTTGCCCTCAAGATCTTGGCAAGTGGCTCCTGGGTATGGAGAGGAAATCAGGGCTTGGGGAGGTGGTGGTGTGGCAAGATATGAGCGTGGACCGTAGGTCTGAAAGAGCTCTTTATGGGCTCAGGTCCCAGCTTTCCTGACCTGAGAACGGACCCAGAGAGGCTGCCTGGGAGGAGGGCCGTCATACTCACTCTTCATTGACAAAGATGAGTTCCAGAGAAGGCTGGCTGTTGTTTACATCAAGACCTACAGTAGCAAAGGAAAGCAGGAAGTGAGATATGGAGGCTGGACCTGACCCTCAAGGGCAGGGCTCAGGGACTCAGGAGCTCAGGGCCCAGAGGGGAAACAGGGCATGAAGGCTCCTGCTGGAGGCTGGTGCCTGATGACTCCCCACCCCTGCCCCCTCCCCCGAAGGCATGGTGGGACGGTGGCTGGCCCTGAGCCTTGTGCGTATGGGAGAAAGGAGCAGCAGTGGCTGCTGTAAGTGGGGGAAGAAGGAAGAGCTGGTAGTGGGGGGGGGGCGTCACAGAAAAGCTTCAGGCAACAAGGGCTGGTCCCGGATAGAGGGGAGGGACATAGGTGAGGGTGGTGGGGGCAGGTACCCCGCTGGGCAGTATCACAAGAGGAGGGCAGAGGGGCAAAGGGTAGAGGAACTTCAGCAAACTGTACTGATGGGTTCAGCCTCTTCGATGCCGGCGTTGCTGGCCACGAGCTGCTCCTCCTCGGCGCTGACCAGCTCCTGCAGCACGGCCTCCACGATGGGCATCACCATGGCGGTGGTGGACGTGTTGGAGAGCCACATGGACAGCAGCGTGGTGCAGCACATGAAGCACAGCAGCAGCCTGCAAAGCAGGCAGGGCTGGGCAGGGCGCCGACAGCAGGGCTGTCTCCCAGCCCCGGACACTGACCTCACAGGGCTCCTGGGGGGGCGGTG
>NW_017731581.1:428656-468299 GCF_001890085.2 Hipposideros armiger | reverse complement strand
CGGGGGGCGGGGCTCCACCAAATCCGACGGCCCTGGTCTAGAGAACCGGGGCTGTTTACCCCAAAAATTGGGGTTTTATGTCTGTCATACATACAGCGCTGTACTCCTGGGGCTGGCACAGAGTAAACAGTAAATACATATTTGTTGAATGAATCACACATCATGGGCTAGTGGCCTTAGCCAGAAGGAAGCCTTTAAGCAGAGAATAGCTCTGGGAGTGGGGTCAGAGGGCACAGACTTAGTGATGGCTCGTCTCTGCAGACTTTAGCTTGGTGACAATGTGTGTTTTGTGTGTATAAAGGAATGCCGTTTTTGCCCTGGCAGCCAGCAATTCCCGAATACCAAGACATTCCTTGCTTTGCAGCCCAGTCACCATAGTTAGTGACCAAACAGAGACTAATATATGGAGCTCACAGTCCCACCCACTCCTTGTCCCATTGTCAGCCTCCTGAAAGCACAGCCCCTGAAGTCCCAGAAGTGCCCACATCACTGTGTGCACTTTCTCAGCTGGTAACTTAAAGAGCCAACGCTTGGAGGAAGACACCAACAGAGATAACTCTCCAGCCACTTCTCTTTAACTTTGAAACGTGCAGTGTGTGTTTGTACAGACATGGTTCTCATTTCCAGAAGATAAGCCTCCTCCGTAAAGACTTCCGTGTTTATTACTTTAGGGATCACTGACTGCACAGTTGGGGACCGCACAGCTAACATGCGGCTTATGTCTGGGTAGGCCAAGGTCCTGATGGGTGTGTGTGTTAAGGCTGACAGTGACACGAGTTTGCCTGCCCCAGTCACGGAAGGCACCACGGCGGGTGGAAACTTGCTGCTGGGATGAGGTAAATAGAGATGAGTGGAAACACAATGGGATATAAATTCTTGAGGATAGTGCAAGAGGTTTTCAAGAGCCTCAGCGTCCCAATATGATGCGAGGAAATGCCACTGTGTGCCTAGGAGGCTGTGTGTTGGGTACGAGATTATTACTAGTGAGGGGTGAAATACGCTGGATTGAGCTGCAGTGAAGCGTAGGCAGGAGCAACCTTTTAAGCTGTATTTAAACCTGTATTTATCTAATGACTAATGCTGAAAACCAATCCCATATTATTTGTTTATACCCCATTTGACTCCCAAAGGAGTTAGGGCAGCTTACATAAAATGTAGCAAGAAAGTTGTAAGTTAAAAGGAGGTGAAAACGCTTCTTCAAAGGGAAGATAGGGGCAGGGTTATCCAGCGGAGCAGGGGTGAGGTTAACCCCATACTGTCAATCCTGACTTTCCTACACGTTCCCCAGGGTTGTAAATCTCCCGCTGGCCTTCTTGACAGCAGAGGAAAGGGGAAGCCACTGAAAGCGCAGCAGACGCCGGGTCCAGTGCCACACGTCTCACAGGTCTGTGGTCTGAGCCAGTGACGACAAAAACTCAAGGTGGATGGGAGGAAACCTTCATGTCTCCTTAAATGACAAAGGAGAAGGTACCACCTCCTTGTCCAGTCTGTGTCCTGATACACCGGAAAAAGGGTGGGGAACAATTTGTGTTGGCCTATGTATTTTTACCTGATGAGCCCCTTATATCTTATAGCCTGCTGCCCTTGCAGTCTAGGTCGCTCAGATAAGTTATTTAGACTGTGACAATACGTGACACCAGAGTCACACACTCAAATCTCTATTCCATGGTCACAGGCCCTTTCCCTGGAGGGGGGAAGGTGGGAGCCCCGTGGCCCCTGGTGCATCATCCCCTCCCCATTGGTAGGAAAACAACCGGAAGTGGACACGCCCCTTTAGCCCACTGGGAGCTGGGGGGATGCTCTAGGGCTGGACGCCCCAAGCGCAACTTACATGCCCGGCTTGGCTCCGGCCATGATGACCATGCGCAGAGCGATGCGCTTGTGCAGGTTCCATTTCTCCACCGCGGCCGCCACGCAGATGACCCCCACTAGCAGCAGCGTGGTGTTCTTGAAGTACTCCGCCGCCACCTGCAGGAGGCCATGCAGTCACCCCCTAGGCGACCCGACCCAGGGCCCAGCCCCAGCAGGGAGCGCGGGCCGGGCCCAGTAACACTCATTCTCAGCCAGAGGCTGGGAAAACGAGAAGCAGAGAGATGTGGGGTATTTAAAATAGCCAACTGTTACCTATACTAAAAAATATATTTTAAAAATGTATACATACATACATACATACATACATACATACATACTGCCTTGGGTGGGCACTATACTAAGGACTTGACAAAGATTATTTAATTTAATCCTGCCAATAAGCCCATAAGGTAGATATTCTTCTCCATTTTTAAAAATAAAGATATAAAAACAGTTGTGATATGAATTCAAAGAACAAACATACTTTGTATCTTAATCCTTAAAAATTATCAAAATAACCCAGGGTTTGTCCCCAAATCTTATTTTTCTTTAGCTTTTTAGAAAATTATGTTTTTTATTTGAAAATCAATAAATGCTCATTATGGAAAACTTCAAAATATAGAAATTTAAAGATAAAATTACCCTTAATCCTACTACTGTTAATACTTTGGAATAGTCTCTTCAATTTTTAAATGTCTATATAGATACATAATTGGGTTTATACAGTATGTATAGTTTTAATATTCTGCTTTTTTTAAATTTTACATCACACTCTGATGATTTTCTTAATGAGATTTAAATTTATTGCAAAAATTCATGTTAATGGCAGCATAATGTACCATAAAACTTATTTGGCCATTTTTGTTGAATATTTAGGTGTTGTTGTTTTTTTCTACTACAAATAAAGAATAATTTTCTGCTTAAATTGTTAACCTTACATAAATGTGATTATTTCCTTAGGATAGAGTTCTTAAAGGTATCTTTATAACTAGCCTTAAACCTTACAAAATATTTATTTCAATTTAAATAACCCAAAGTTCCAGAGTTCCAAAATGATAATAGTACGAGGAATACCCCATACACTATCTGTCTGTCTACATATTTTTTTCTGAACCATTTGAGAGAAAGTTACATACATTTGGCCCTTTACCCCTAAACAGTTCAGCATATGTTACCTAAGAATAGGGGTTTTCTCTTACGCAACCACAGTACCAGTTATAAACTTCTCACTTTTTAAAGATGAGGAAATTAAGACTTAGGCCTGTTAAAAACGTATTTCCTATGTTTGGGGTTCATGGACAAACTCATCACCAACTCCCTCACTTGGAACATTCCCTTCTCATGTCTGCTGGTACAGACTGATCAGACTTCAATGCCCAGTTCAGGCCTGGTACTGCCCCCCTCCAAAAAAAACACAAACAAAACACCTTCCTTGTGACTCTAGCCTCTGATTCCAGAACATTCCCTGCGGGCATCATTAATTCGACTCATCACAGAGCACTTAGGGCAACACTTGAATTGTTGCCTCCTGCTTGTACTGTTTATTTTTCTGATGTGAACCTCTCTTGTCTCTCTACTAAATTTTAGGCTGCACAAGGCCAAGCGCTACGTTTCTTTCTATATCTCTTAACACCTAGGAGAAAACCACACAAAAGTAGATGCTCAATAAATATTTGTCACATACATGAGAGTTGTTCCCAACAACGGAACCATGAGAGAAATCGAGAGGAAAAGATACAAAAAGAAAGTTTAACTTCTCATTTCAAACCCCCTTTAAAGTGAGAAAAACAAGAGCATTTTTAACTGCAGGAAAAATAAAAATTGAACAGAAAAGGGAATGTGTAGTGAAATGTATAGTGTTCAAGTAAACAATATTTACGTAATCATACTGTTAAATCTGATTATTAAAGAAACCAAATCGTGATATCCGTATCTCGGGAGGATGGAGGGAGAGGAATGGGGGATGTTCTCATCTGCTATAATAGGAAGTTAACTAATAATGTCTAAAAGTGATAACTCAAGAATTAAAATCAGAATACATACAGGAAGGTGGAGCTTAATACTAGAAGAAGCAGTTAATAAATTTAGAAGTTACTGACCCTTGTGGGGGAATGTGGAACTAGGTGGAGGTGCAGTGGGGGAGGGGTGGAGGAAGAAGACTGTTGGTTTTTCTCTGTGAGCTTTTCAGTATTATTTGATTTTTTAAACTCTGCACGTAGCACTTTGATAACGTAAAAGTCAAAATAAAGGCAGTCGACTCCGTTTCCCCCTTCTCTTGCCTCATAGCGATTTCGTTGTCTGGTTGATGGGGTTTGTGTAGAAGGGACATCTGCCCTGTCTGTGACCATTTCCTGGAGGAAGAGCCCTCTGCTTCTGGTTAATCTAGTTCTTGTCCTCGGCCCCAGCTCCCCAGGGCAGAGAAGGCCCGCTGCTCTGCGGGGCTTGTAATTCTGGGCGTTGCCCAAGAGTGGAGATGCTGCCCTCTAGCGGGAGGTGGCAGCGCCGCTGGGATGCCTGAGGGCTGCAGCCGAACTGGGGTCCTAGGACCTTTCTCACTGCACCCTTACCTTCCCAGAATATCTAGGAGGCAGCTGTGGGTAGAATTGGTGTTTTAATTTCCTCTGTCTACCAAGGAGGGAAGTCCTGATAGACACTGACCCTACGTCCCTGGGCCCAGGACCAGCTGTAGCGGCATATTGGCTCTGTGCTGTTTTCTTATTTGGTGTTTGGTGGGCTCAGGTCTATGCCAGCGCCCTCCCTGCCCCCTTGTAAGCGATGTCGTGTGCTTGGGCAGTGAGCCTGGGTATAGTCTGTGATTACGAGGTAATGTAGCCAAGTTGTGAAGATTGAGGGCCGTGCAGAGCTTGGCTGTGTGGGACCCTGGGCAAGTTATTCCACCTCTCTGGGCTTCATTTTTCTCATCTAAAAATAAATGAGGATGATGTGAGTCCCTACCTTTTGTAAAGCCGGTATGAAGATTCAATCACACATGCAAACCAGCTAGCATGGCCACCACGTTGACAGCCAGGCTTTCTGGAGGTGCTTCCTGTTACTAAGTGGTCCTGGGGCTGTTAGTATGCAGAGTGGGCCCAGGCACAAGGCAGCCTTTTCGCTTTCATAAATCAAAACCCCATCCAATGGTGGTGTTTGTTAGCTGTCTAGCTCTCTTTCTTTTACAATAAAACGTGGGTTATTCAGAACCCCTCAGAGAACATGAGAATTCTAGGGTTCTTGAGGATTAGCTTAATGATTTTCTAAAATGGGTTGTGTACTCACGCTTGCCATAAGCCTTCCTTCCGCCCCCCCCCCCCCCCCACCACTATCTAATTTCCAAGACTAATATTCTGTGAACTGGGAAACTTGATAACAGAGGTTGTTAGAATTAGTTGCAAAGAGAAAAATAGATTTTAAAGTGAGTGCTCCCCCCACAAGCAGAATGCATGGGGTTTTGTGACACTCGCATTGGCGGTTTTATGGCCTTCCTCCTTTTCTGCTCTGTGGTTTTCTCAGTTTGCCAAATCACCGAGCTTGGAGAGCAGCGGTGTCTCTGCACTGTGTTCTGGAAGAGATGGATCCAAGGAGGCTGCTTTGAAAAGGAGGAGCAGAGTACAACAATTTAGAGCTTGGGTTCCGGCTGTCAGACTGCCTGGGTTTGAGTGGTTGCTTTGTTGGCTGCATGTTGGATTGGCCATGTGCGTTGTATGCTGTTGGACAAACTACTGAACCCTTGTGACTCGTCCCTCCAACCTTTTCGGTGGTGACAGTAATGACACGCAGCTCATTTCATCCATCATGCCTCGGGCCTTCCGTTAGATCATGCAGGCGGGCTCTTAGAACAGTGCCTGGCGTGTGGGAGGTACTCAGTCAATGTCCGTTATGATCATTACGGAATTAAGAAAAGACAAAAAGCTTCGCGATGAGACTGAGGATTAGGAATCAGGTGTGCCAGCCTGATCAAATGAGGGAATAAGAAAGGAAGTGAAATGAGAAGGAGCAACGTGGACCTAAAAGGCCAAGATTCCTCCACATTTCCTTAAGTGAAGGGCGGGTGTATCGCAGGAGCTTTCTGACCCAGCCTGGACTGCACAAGGACGTAAATGCTGATGCATTGTAGTCTGTTAGTGAATTGCAGGTGACTTTGGTTAGTGATGAGCTTTTAGAGACACAGGATTATTTACTGCTCTCTAGATACATTTTTAATTACAATTTTTTGTTTGTTTGCTTTTAAAGGGGGGATTGGAGTTGCGGTTGTATTCCTAGAAGTTTGCGGAGAATGGAAATCTGGATGTTAACCTCAGCTCAGTGCTTTGCTCAGTAACACTGTGCGTCTCCCTCCCTGCTATTCCCATCAAGGGAAGACAGGGCCAGACCAACCAATTGTCACGCCCCTGAGCAGGGTGCTGTGACAGGCACCTCCACGCTCAGAATAGTCTAAAATCCCCACGACTCCCCATGAGGCAGGAGTTTCTATTACTCTCAGTTTCAGATGAGTAAATGGCAGGTCAGAAAGGTTACACAACTTGCTCAAGACTGGTGAGTGACAAACTCAGTTCAGCCCGACTCCCAGCTTGGATCCTGACCCTTTCTGCATGGCCACTGTTGCTTGCTCGTGGTGGTGGCAGCCAGGGGCCAGCAGGATATGTGGGTCTGACTGTGTCTGTTCTCCTGATGCAGGCATTTGGTGGCACTGGGCGGGTCCCCTCAGGAATGCAACCTGTCAGCTGGCCTCAGACCCAGGCTCCCTTTGCAAGTAAGCTGTGAGTGGGCCTCTTCAAATGGCAGTAGTGTCACAAGCCCTCAGGAGACCAGTGGCGGCCTCTGGCAATGGACCTATTTTGAGGCTTTGATGGTTCATCTGAACAATTTTGCGGTGAAATCCTGTAGGCCCCAGGATGGGATGCCTGGACTGGCTCTCCATCAGAGCTGCAGTCCCACAGTCCACCATTCCAGCCCGCTCCCCATCCGTGCAGCCACATCTAGCATGTCTGGCTTTCAGCCTTTGCCTGGGGCGGGAATGCTGGTTCTGCTGGGTAAGTGTATGTGGACTCCTCCTAAATTACCTACATCACCCCGATATAATGACAGAGGCTTTCAAACCATACTCACTGCCTCTGAAAATTCAGGGGGTGCTGTGAGAAGGGCCCTAGCAGCCAGGGCTCTGGGCCCCCACCCCCTCTTCCATTGGTTGCGTGTATTGAGTCTCCTAAGATTTTGTTTAAAGAAACGGTTTTGTTGCCTTAAAAAACACTTTTTGCAAAACCTACCCTAGGGAAGTCTAAAGCAGAGACCAGATGGGTGCTGACCTGGCCCAGCAGTTGGCCAAGCTCCTGCATAGCTGGAAATGCTGACATAAAGTGCCCCCGTTTCTTCGGGACTGTATGAATTCTCCCAATGGAGGAAACGGGGTTAGGCTCTGAGCCCAGGGTCAAAGGGGTTGGCTCAGTCTTAGGGAATAGGTCTTCTCACAGAAACACGGCTTGTCCTCAAAAGGCTGTGAGAGCTCTAGATTCTTGGTTCCAGTACCCACTTAAGGCGTGGGTGTGGCGCTCAGCTCCGGGCCGTGTCTGGCTGGCTGTGGGTGATGGGAAGGCTGGGTTCAGGCAAGTGGCCAGGCCCAGATGCTTGGCCTACGTTCCCACAGGCCTGTATACTGGTGTGTGTGTGTGTGTGGGGGGGGGGGTCAGCCTCCATGGTGAGTAGAGGCCAGAGAGGCAGAGTAGAGAGGGGCATATGAAATGCCCCTGGGTTTAAACAAACAGAGAAAGTCGGAGGAATCCAGCGGGTCAGAAAGATCAGGAACAAACAGGGAGGCAGATTCATGACATCAGACTCGAGTGTCACTTAGCTGCTGTGGCTGTTTTGTTATCGCAGCCGGAGCTGCCTCACTGCCTCTCTTGACCTAGAAGGAACTGGAATCTGAACAAGACTTGCCAGGGGCCTGCAGTGCAGGACCACTGAGACAGCGGACTGTGTGTGTGTGTGTGTGTGTGTGTGTGTGTGTGTGTGTGCGCGCGCGCGCGTGCGCGCACGCTGGAGAGAGGGTAGAGATAGAGAGCAGAGGTTATCACTCTCAGAAGAGTTCCTGACCTCTCCATGCTGGATACTATCCCAAGCCCCAGCATTCACACCAGGCTGTTCATTCCCCGCAGAGAGCCCCTCTGCCCCCACCTCTACGCCATTCTCCTATAAACAGTAAATCTTAGCTCGAATGACACAGATAGTGTCCTGGGCTATGGCAACACACTAGAAGGGTTTAGAGGACTTTAGAAGCAGATATAATGACAGTAGAGTCACAACGGAGGCAAAACAAAACGAAACAAAACCTAAAAACAAATCAAAATATTAGGACCGAGCTCTGAATACCAGTGGAGGGAAGTCCTGGCTGGGTGCTCACAAGAAGATCATAGAATCCTAAAGTCAAAGTGCCCTTAGATTTCAGCCCCTCTTCTAAGACACGAAGTCCACCTCTGGCATCCCTGACATGGTCATCTGGCCTGTACTTCCAGGGATGGGAACACCAGGACCACATGTGGCAGCCCCTCTGTCTTCCCTCAGACACAGTGGGATCTCCCTTATGGTGCTTTGACTCTTGGGTTCGGGTTTGACCTGTAAGCCTGGTGTGTTGAGCTGTAGAAGCCAGAAACCACACCTCTTTGAGTCTTCTCTTCATTCTTCATGTAATAGCTCACGTTCTAGTTCTCGAGTTTTGGTTATCTTGTCTACCCACCCATGAATGAGCTCCCTGTCCAGAACCTGATGCCCTGGATACATATGTTTATGAATTCAGCCGATTTCAGCCCACATATCAGTGGTTAGGAGCACAGTTCTGGGGTCATACAGTCCTGGGCTCAAGCTCTACTCCTTACTAGCTGCATAACCTCCACTAAGTTACTTAACCTCTCTGAACTTCAGTTTCCTTCTCAGTAAAGTGCAGATAAAAATCACAGCCATTTTACAGAGGATTAAACAATATAGTACATGTAAAGGACCTCCCATAGTGCATGGCATATGGTAAACGCTCAAAATGTTGGCAGCCACAGTGTACTGATAGATGACTCATGCTGAGTTTGTACTCAGCTAAAAGCCAAGTGTCTTTTTCACACGGACTGCTAACATTGATCCTTGTTAAACATTATTTTGTCAGCTTTAGTTCATTGTCTTACCCTGTCAACATTGCTTTTGCCACCGTATATTAGCTAGCCCATGCACCTCTGAGTCATCTGCAAATCCTATAGTATGCCTTTTCTGCTTTCCTCTGAGCTCTGTCTCCAGTCTGATGCCAATGTGATACCCAGCATATTTTAGGTTCAGCTGTTCAACCAGCACTCAAGTTACTCAACTGTGCTACCGTCCAGCCCACATGAGCTCCTCTAATTGAGAATTTTTTATTTTCCTGGAAACTGTGAAGGTTTCAGAGAAAAAGTTTAACTTATGTTCAACAACTTCTGTTTAAAAGACCAGGGAAATGATAAATCCTTTTAGAAAGACTTGAATCAAAAAGTGATCAACATAGGGTGATCGGTTAGCTCAGCTGGTTCAAGCGTGGTGTTGATAACACCAAGGTTGCCGGTTCGATCCCCGCATGGGACACTGTGAGCTGTGCCCTCCTTTAAAGAGTCAACTATGCCATTGTAGCACGAAAGCAATGTGTAACCAATGACCATGGCAGTTCCCCAATTAAAAAAACAAAAAGTGATCAGCATAAAGTTTGGATACTTGATAGGGTAAATCTCAATTATCTAGAACATTCCCTCGTGGGGAGTTGTATAAGTCCTACGCAATGCCAGAAACTGAGGGTCTTCTGTTTTTTTTTCCATGTGGTGTATACTTTCTCTCTGGTGGAACAGAAACTTCTCAAAGTTAGGAGTCACTTTTATCATTTCATGTCTCCTTTTGTGACCTGAGTTCCACAGAGAGAAGGTGGTCTAAGCTTTGCCCTTAGCAGACTCACAATACCTGCTGACCAACAAACAGGTCACCATAAAATGAACCCCTGATAGGCACACAGCTAACCCACAGTGGAAAACTCAGAAATGTCAGCTGTGAGATTCCAGACAGCAGACATTATGTGTTTCATTTTTGTCACCCTCAGGGTGCCTGTCACATCCTATGTCTCACATGGTAGATAACAGAACTCAGAAAATATTTTTCTGCGTGTTGAGTGACTAATATGAGAGACAAAAGCCACAGTCCCCTTGTCACACTGATCCTAGTCACATGCGTGCCTCCATATGGAAAGTACGCTATTGACAGGCCATCAAGAAACACTGCAATCACGAAATATTAACTGAGGGCTGGTACAAGGATGGCCTGTGCCGCATACCTGCCACGGGCTTCGTAAATCCTAGAGAGTGTGGGTCTTGGTGGCGAGAGGACGTGTCTGTGGAAAGTCTGTATGTGGTGTAGCTCATGTACCATCGAAAGGAGACATCCGATAGCCTCCAAGGGAAGGGAGCAACCCTGTTAGCCAAGGTCTTTGGAAAGGCTTCACGGAAGAGGGTAACTGGGTTGGATTTTAAAGGGTTGAAGGAATCAGAGAGAACTTTCCAAGGTGGAAGAACAGCCTGAATTATGGCAAGGGGCTAGGCAAGCACAAGGTGGGTTTGGGGCTGACACGTAGACAGTTTGTCTGGAATAGGGGCTCTTGCTGACGCCCAGCCTGGCTTTTCCCAGTCAGCCATGGCACACACTGGTGCAGGGGGCCGGCTGGTGGCAGTGGAGCAGGTATATTCTCTGTCTGCAAAGTTAACTAGTTCACAAAGAGCCGTACCCCACGCCCTCTATCTGAGCAGCATTTTTTTTCACCTCTGAGTGTAGCAGATGTGGCCTAAGCCCCTCCCTGGAGCCCAATTGCTAAATATCGTCACCAGCCACAGCCACTTTATCAGATGGTGTAAGATCTTTCACCTCCAATGATAAAACTTGCCCCTGGCTCTCCCATTGCTTTCTGCCTCTGGCCCCAGCAATGAACATGCCTAACCCTTCACCGGACAGTCTCCCTTGTCCCCTCACAGTCATGTTACCCTTGCAAACTCCTGAAAGGGGCAGTTTGAGGGAGACGGGTCATGGGTGGAAGGGGAGGAACTCAGGGTCCGGAACAGCATGTGCAAAGGCTTAGTGTTAAGGGGTTGTTCTGTAGGGCGAAACAGCCTTGTCCTCAAGGGCCTTGAGCATCTCCCTTCACCTCGAGCCCTCTGTCACTGGCCTGGCAGGGACCCGAGCAGGGGGCTGGGCCGCAAGGGGTCTGACCTCGCTGGATCGCAGGACTCCGAAGAATGGGTAGAGGAAGGCGGGCACCAGGGCTGCAGCTCCGAGAGGCACGGCCTCAGACACCCAGTACACAGCAGTCACGGTCAGCACATAGGCACACGCAGCCTCCTGGAAGGGGAGGGAAGTGGGTGGTTAGTCACAGGGACAGCCACTGCCACTGAGCCTCCAGATGAGGCCCAGGGCGGAGGCAGCAGCACCCGGACGCAGACATGGACCCTGGGACCCAGTCCTGGCGGGTGCAAGGCCGGGCCTTGCCGGGGAGTGTGGTGGGTACTTGTGGGACCCATACATGGGTGTGTGACGTAATGGCTGCCCCTTGGACAAACAGATGCTTGGCATGTGGTTTGCAGCGGTTCGTAGCAGGGTGGCCACGGGCCTGTTAGGACATCACAGCTCTGCGGGTTCCTGACACTGCAGAGTGGGGACCGAATCTAACCGCTATGTTCTGAGCCAAGATCACATACTGTACTAAAAGCAGAGTTCCCAGCTTTCACTTGGACCGGGGCAGGGTATTTTGGTGTCAAGTTGATACGGCACTAGAGGCTCTTGGGGGTAGTGAAGGTAGGGAACCATCTGTGTAATTGGTTCACATGTGGGTTGAGATCGGCCCATTTGGGGTTGGCTAATTCCTTGCTGTGGAGGCTGTCCTGTGCCTTGTAAGATGCTGAGCAGCACCCTTGGCCTCTCTCTGCCCATTGGATGTCAGTATCACCTCCCCAACTGTGACAACCAAAAATGGCCATAGACATCGCCAAATGTCCCTTGGGGGTGGGGGTGGGGGGCTGGTCCCTGGTTGAGAGCCAGTGCCCTGAGCAGTGTCTGGCTCTCATGGTCCTGGGACGCCATTTCACCTGGAAGTACCTTCTGACCAAGGGAATAGAGAGTGCTGCCACCTAGAGGGAAGGCCTGGAAATTACCAGTGTGCTCCCCGGCCCACTCACTTTGCTGGTTTGCACAACCCCTGGGTGCAAAGAATAAATTAATATAGCCTTCTTATGAAAGATCGGCCCTCCTTCACCTTGGCCTCCAGTAATGCCAGTTGCCTGGAATGGCGCTGATGAATGGTGTTGAGAAAAGTCACTGGCTTCCTTTGGGGAGAGGTCACCATTCAAGGGCCTTAACAGTGGACTTGGAGGGCTGCTGCATAGAAGATCCAAGCTGGCTGTGGGTTCCTCAGTTTATACATAGTTCTAAACCATCTGGGCTCAGGTCTGACCTGCCCTGAGGCTGGTTGCTGATCAAGGAACCTGAGAAATCTTGTTCTGTTTATCTCTCCCCTGGGTTCAGAACAAGTGTCCTCACACTGTTGCATAAAAATTACAAAGGGCCGCCGGGATCAGTGAGGGGCATCGGCAGTGATTAACCCAGCTTGGCTGGAGGGGGCCTGCTCCCTCCTGATATGCCTGGATTACGGGCTTAGGGCTTGGGAAGTGGGAACTGGCCCTGACAGCTGTTGACCATAGGTCCCACTGAGAATTCCTCTGGGGCCAAAAGATCAGAGAGAAGTTAACATTTTTTGAAAGTGCTGATAAGACAACAGAATCCATAGTGGAAAAATAAAAAGGCTCCGTTTGGAAAAGAATGCAATTTAGAGAAATACACCCTTTGTTGTGGAAACAAAACTACCTAAAGGAGTTCAAAGCCCTTTAGCCCACTTGCGGCCACTTATTCCCATCTATTTTCTGGGACAGAGACAGAAGGCAGGTCTTAACTCCAGTGGAAGATAAAGGGGACAGAATATCTGTCCCCACTGAGAAGTGCTTATTCCTTTCCGAGGACTTTCAGTCTCTCTTGTCCTGGTCATAACAAGGCCACAAGTTAAGGGAGGGGAGAAGGGGAGACAGACAGACAGACTGAGAAGGAGAGACAGAAACTTTCCTTGGACCAGGCACCGTTTGGGTTTGAATTAGGAGGATTTGGGTAATCCAAGGTAAACTTTTTGATTGTAACTGTTAAGAATTAAAGCAGGTTACTGGAGGAAGTCGCCAAGCCACCTTCGTCCAGCAGTATTAAGAGCGGGATAAACTACCATCGTTATTATCTGGACTTGCCTTAGAGCAGAAAAAAGACCAAGAGGCTACCTTCAGAGGGTCTTTCCATATATTTCTCACTCAGTTCACTTGTGGAATTTATATCCTTGCCCCTTCTCAACCTCCTCAACATTCAACAGGCAAGCTTGAATTTAGGCGCCCCAACATATTCTACGACGTTTGATTGCAGGGGTCTTGTGTTCCCCCCATCTGGCCAGTGTCTGGCGGGTAGCTCAGTCGATCAATCGATCAGTCAACTGATCCATGTTGATTGAACTGAAGTGGGCCCCTCTGTTGGCCCACAGGTCTTTCACCCTACTGGAGAAAATATTCTGAGAATCCCAGGCCCCTTATCGCTGCCGCTGCTCAGCTGGTGTGTAGGGGCTGGTAAGTATTCAGGCATTGCCTTTCAGGGATAGTCTTGTCAATTGTTTTTCTGCTCCTGTTTACAAATAAGGGAGAGAGTTCAAAAGTAGCATTTTCCCTATATCAGAAGTTTCTTGACTCTGCTACTAATGGCTGCTTGCCTCTGCTCTCCTTGTCCATGGAGTTCAGCCAGCCCAGTGATAGCCCATCCAAGCTTCACTGAAAGGGGCTTGCGGTCTCTGACATTGCTGTTATAAAGGACTGGGAAGCCGTTTTAAAATTCACCTTGAGAGTTGGGTGTAACTTTGATCTCCCCGGGGACACTGAAGCAGGGCTTAGCTGTGGATACCCACTCTTGTACCCTCTTCTTCTGTAAAATGGTAAACTGAGCCTGAGCCCCTGGTTTTAGAGAGCTGGGCAGGAAAAACGGGGGAAGGTCATTCTAACCCTTCCCAAAATGTAGCTTGTCACTTTGAAGAACCATCAGAACTAAAGGCCAGGAGGTTTTGCCCAGGTGACTTCTCTCAGCTCCAGCCCTGAGCACACAAGTCCATTTAGGAACTCCCAGGATTAAATATCTTAAACTTTTAAGACTCTAGAAGTTTCAAGCAAGGTGGAGGAATGGGGGAGAGACATTCTAATGTGTTGGTCTGTGCCTACTGCGAGCACGGGTCACCTCAGGGTGCTTTTACATCATCGTAGAGGAAGACAAGCAGGGCTTTTGTTGACACTGTGACACACAGAGAACTCATCTTTGCAGGGCGCACTGGGGCAGGTGGCAAGCAGGCTGTGTCCAGTGCTGAGGGCACCAGCCACCTCAGGCTCCATCTAGCTGTCCCAAGCGATACGGGGGTCAAGACATCTGCCCCCCACTAACCCATGTGCACTGACTGGGAAGGTCCGAGGTACCGTATATCTATTTTCTTAAGGCACTGGTTCTTACCTGGAGACAATTTTGCGCCCCCTGGGGATATTTGGTAATATCTGAAAGCATTGCTGGCTGTCACCGGGGTGGGGGTGGAGGGAGAGGCAGGGACAATGTGTGCTACTGGCACCTAGTGGGGTGCTGCTAAGCATCCTACAATGCGTGGGACACCCCTCCCCCCACCTCAAAGAATTATCTGGCCCCAAGTGTCTCTAGTGCAGCTCTTGAGAAACCCTGTCCTGAGGTGGAACTCAGCCTGAAAGAAGGGGTTAGGTCAAGAAAGGGCCTTATTTCTTGGTCTTTGTAGGTCCAGCTTAAAACAATCTCTTCAGAAATGATTTCTAGAATCAGAAATCTAGAAACAGAGTATAGGCTCACCTGTGCTTCCTTCTCTCTCGTTTTTTTTCCCCCACCACATCCCTTTCCCCTCCAATTTATAGATTATTTTGCCAATTTCAATAATTTGTGGTTTTTTTCATCTTTGTGGCTGCGTCTCACTAGTCATTGGTCACTAAGAAGCTCAGAGACGGGGTCCCAGAATGAAATGTGGGGAACATGGCACTCTTGAGTCAGGGTCCCCAAAGATGGGGCTGATTTAGGAGGTCATGGGGGTGCCTGATACTGCTATGGAGAAGAGGGCAGTGAGTCTCCTATTAGCAGTCCCTGAAATCCAGTTAGTATTGAGAGGAAAAAAACAAAACAAAACAAGCCCTGAAAAGAAAAAAAAAAAATCAGCTCATTTGGATAAAGCAGAAAATTGACTAGTGTACAGGCCAAGAAGCTTGTCAGCAGTCATCACTGTCTGCTAATCCCAGCCCGGTTTTAATCAGCGTCTCCCTGGCACTCTGGGGTATTTATTTTACTAAAGATTTCAGGCAGTTTGTTTTTAAGCAGCAGCATCCTAATCCCCTCTATTTAACTTGATAACTTAATCTTGGTTACCAAGTTACTCCGGAGATGTGTGGAAGGCGTCTTCCCTCCCACAAACACCGTTAACCTCCCTTAGTTTATTTTCCCTAAAGTCTCAAGGGTAGTGTGTGTGTGGGGGTAAAGCCACTGAGGGGAGGAAGGTGAAGGAAGAGGGGGAGGAAGAGAAGAAAGGGGGGGGGAGGAAGAGAGGGAGGAGGAGGAGAGAACGAGGGAGGGAGGGAGGCAAGTGATGGTCTGAGAAGCAAGCCAAGTGCAGAGCCAAAGCTGGGACTTCTCTGCTTACACAAACCCGGTCAAAAATTAGGTCATGATCTAGAGTTGGGGGCTCTTGCTTCTTTTTTTTTTTAATCATGCCAATTGACGTCTCTCCTTCAAGAACACAGAGGATACAGATAATGAAAGGGCGGTATGCAGGGGACCGGGGACAGCCACCATGCTGAGCTCTGCTTTCAATGCAAAGTTCAGAGGGAACTTGGGAGATGAACTTTCAAATCCTGGTTATCAGAGCCTGGTGGCCCTCCCACGGAGGCACAAGAGAGGCCCCTCTGGGTCACACCCCACCCCACCCCAGCCCAGTCCTGGTGTCCCCAGTCCCCTCCCTTCCCCATTGTCTCCTCATTGTCATCAAGGGGAGGCCCTTCCTGCCTCCGCAGCTGCCCTCACAGACATGGTCACATGTGGAGTCCTGACAACTACCGGAGGCAGGGCGTCCTTCTTCTTATCGGCCCGCGGGCCCGGCCCTGCGGCTAGGGAAGGCTGGCCGCTGATTTATGTAACACACATCAGCCAGCTCAGTGGCCTCTCCTCTAATCTCATTCCTGGATGGGAAACCGGGAATGAGACCCAGGGGTGAAAGTGGCAGTTTTTAGGGAGAAAGTACTTTAGCCTCCTCCCCCAGGAAAACTTCCATTTCTTCAAACCAACAGAAACGCACGTTGAGGAACTGCATAAGCACCCCTTTCCCTCCACCCACCTCCCCTCCGTGACCTTCCACCTGACCCGCTGGCCCCAGGAGGGGACAGGCCGGTACTCACGCTGCTGGAGTGGAGCATGGGCAGAGGCAGCAGCAGAAGCGGTACCAAGATGACCAGCAGCAGCTTCCTTGCTCGGAGAAGGCCCGTCAGCAAGCCCATCCTGGCCTTGTGTGCTCTCGTCCCCCTCGGAGCCCACTTGGCCGGCCAAATAATTGCCTTTGCTCCTCAACGATGCTCGCACTCAGTCCAGAAAGACTTCTTACGCCTCCCTCGGCTTCCAAGAGTCCTGTTTCGTCTTGGGGGCAGAATAGGAGGGCAGTTACAGCCCCTGCTTGCACAAAAAGCTGGGCTCCTTGTCTCCTGTTCTAGGTAGGATTGGTGAGCATTGTTTTATGCCCAGCAAAAAGGAACCGGGAAAGAATGGTAAACCGGGGCATAGTGGGTTCCCTCTTTGCTGGATTAGTAATAGAGTAACTTCATTCTAGGGCTGAGCAAAAGCCCCCTTAATCAATCAGAAGTAGACCTCTGCTGCAGGTGTTTGGCCTTGAAGAAGTCATTTAAAGGCTTGAAAAAGTTAAAAATACCAAGGGTACATTTTGCCCTCCATCATTTTTCCTTTCTCTGATGGATTGTTTTGGGCAGTAGTACCACTTTCACTTCCTACCTGTACTCACTGTACCCTTCGTCCCTTAAAAAAAAAACCTGGTATCCCCCCTTCCTTAAATCAAGCCCCCTCAGTTTGTCATCGGAGGATGCAGACTTCAGATAGGGCTGGGTTTCTCTCCCAGGACGTGGCACCTTAACTTAGTTCAAATTTCTTTCCTTCAAATTGATTTCCCACTTATCATTTGCCTTGAGCCTGGGTCTCCGGAGCAGAAAAATAAAAGTCCCCAAGACATTCCTAGTTGTCACGGGACAAAATCTAGCTGGAGGCCCACCTTAACTTCCATTCACCTATGGGAAGCCAGGCAGAGGCACTGGCCCCACCCATCCCTCACAGCCAATCAGCACGTTGGAAAGAATGAGTCAGTATCTCTTCCAAAGGCACTTCTTGATTGGTCCCAGCAGGGGCCTGCTGATTCTGCAGAACTTAGGCAACTTGCAAAGCTTATTTTTGTTTTTCAAACATTCTAGGGGCTGGAGTGATGATCATCATGGCAAACATAATCCAGTTCCCCAAGCACAGTTTTATCGTTGCAGCCGGTAGGGCACAGAGCTTTCTCTGGGAGAGCCACTACGGACCTAGCCCTAGCACTTAGGAAGATGATGGGTCTGAGGACAGGGAGAAAATGAAATGCTAATTCTGGAGACATTTGCCCCAGAGTGTACAGTACTAAACCTTTCCGACTTCCCTGGTGGGGAAGAGCATTTGATAAAGGGTCTGAGTTAGCAGAGGGTGGGTGTCAGCCTGTAAGAAAGACCACAGACCTTTGCAGGGAGAATTGGAAGGGTAGCTGCCTCTCTGCAAAAGTCTAGAGTGGCTGACATAGGTGTTCAAATGCTCTTCTCGGAGGCTTTTTACCAAAAAAAAAAATAAGCAGAAGGCTTCCTTTGGCTGGGCTGGAAGGAGGAGGCGGGAAAGGCAGGGAAGAAATGGACCAATTCAGGGCCAGGCCCTTCCTGGCAGCTGGACTTTGGACTTTCTGCTGCTTCCAGATGGGGAGAAGCTGTGGGCCTTTCTCAGAAAGGATTTGGGGTAAGAAAGAAAAGAAAGAAAGAAAACCCCAAATGTTGCGTAAGTGGTGGTCTTCAGCAATAGTGCCTTGATCTGAGAGATGCTGAGCAGAATCGAGGGTTATGAAATGCACGTTCTCTTGAATTCACAGAATGCAAGGAATGGCGTTCCAAGGTCTATAGCTATACCAGTTGGAAATGATCCCCAGGCTAAAGGTAAAGTACCTGGAGAAGTGACTCCAGAAAACCAGTTCTTCTTGACTTCTAAGGCAGGTGCAACCGTGGACAGCCTAGGTCCCCTTAGAAATTATCTTGCCATGAGAGGATGGGCTATGATGACTTATCTCTTTAAAGGCACCTTCAAGGCTGGCTGCTGTTTACTACATTCAGACCTTATTTTGGTGATGATTTTGAAACTCAGCATGAACAATACTGCACGTACGATGTTTTGGTGGCAAATATTAAAAGAGACTGGATAAATAATAAAGAGCTGTGGAAATCAACATTACCGTTAAATCCATGAACCACTTCAAAATTCCTTGGTGAGATAATCTGAGATAACAAAGATTCCACAGAGCCTAGTAACTCGATCATGTCGTATTTATTACACCATTAGTGAATATTTGTTAAATAAAATTAGGGAAGGTGAATGACACATTAAGACCAGTAGTTCTTCAGGACTCTTATCCATTTTTCAGATGAAGAAAACATTTTCCAGAATACAAGGCTTAAGAAATGTAAGACAAATACCACTTATATGAGGTATCTAAAGTAGTCAAACTCTTAGAAAAAGAAAGTAGATGGCAGGTGCCAGGGGCTGGGGGGAGAGGGGGAAAAAGTGGGTTGTTGTTTCATACCTATGATTTTTGCAAGATGAAAAGGAGATCTGAACACAGAACAGTATGTATATAGTCAACATGATTGTACTGTCCACTTAAAAATGGTTCAGATGGTAAATTCATGTTGTGCTTTTTTACCACAATAATAATAATAATAAGCAAAACATTAAAATGGGTTAGAAGAGTAAGGGTGCCATAGAAAGTCATTCAACAAGCATTTGATTTTAGACCAGTTTACCTGTGGGGATACTTTCTGACTGATTTAGCAGTTTGTGGTACTCTTTTAGTTGGATTCAAGGTGAGATGACAGGGCAATGAGAGTTTCAGCACAGAGATGTTTTTCAGTGTCTCTTGAGTGACATCAGAGGTAGTTGTGAGGATGCCAACTATAAAGGAAACTTTTAGAATTTATAGATCTTCAAATTTCCCAGCAGTATAGAAATGGCAGAATTGGTTCCATAAGTCACATAAGTTTCCACTACAAACATCCCACCCCAAATTTATTCTGTTTATGAGTAAATATGATAAAAAGGGACTCCGTTGGGACTGCAGTATGTACAGTGTGGTATTAATCAGGCAAAATGGAAGATTCTTTTTCTGTCCAGTCTTTTTACTTGCCTGTTGGTTGGGCAGAGAGTTAAGTTTCTAGGTGTCGGTCATGAACTTAATATTTGATTTTGCACATAAATGAAGCCATTGTTATAAAGCTTTTTGTGGGCGAGCAATTTGCACTCAGATTAAAATAGTGTTTAAGTATCTAGTTACTGAAAATAAAATTTTTATTTGTCTTTAAAAGAGGTCATGCCTTTCTTGTTTTTGTTTTTGTTTTTTTTTCAGTCCTAGATTGCCACCTAAGCATGGGCCCTGATTTATGAGCACAAAAGTGCCTTTAATTTTTTTGTTGCAGGGTGAATGAATGACCATTGCTGTCACTGGTCTGGGAGCCACCCTTCCACTCATGGATGTGCTGACTCTGGAGCAGCCATGGGTATCACGGCCTGGGAGGCAGGAATTACTGGGGTGGGTCTTCCCAGCTGGTGACTGAAGGGAAGCTCTGAGATCCCTTCTGATGGGATGGAATCACAGGGTGGGATGCAAGACCCTAAACACCAGGATATTTATTGTACAGTGTGTAGGGACTGAGGCCTCTATTGATCCCTCCTCCTGAACCCCCATTAAGGGAAAGTACAAAGAGTGAAGGTAGATTGTGAGACTGATCTGCCTTCTGGGCAATCCCCAGCCTACCTGTTGTTTTAGTCAGACAGCGATACCCAAAGGAGACCGAAAGTGAGTGTGCGTCAGAGTATGAATGCGGGTCGGCAGAGATAGAGCGAGCAAATGTCAACCACAAGAGATTTGGAGCTGCCTCGAGACATGGATGCAAAGATAATCAGAATCAGACCCACAGATAGAGCAGCAGAGACACCAACTAAAATTTAAAAAAAGACAGAGACCAGCAGAGTGACCAAGAGAACATGTAGTATTAGAAAGACAAAAAATGAACAAAAAAGCATCTAACAGCCTGCATTTAAGGGAGGTAAAGGAGCAGTATCACCAGGGAATAAGAATGAGAGAGAGTGCGTTATCAATGTTCCAAGCCTGAGAACATCAGAAAGCAAAGCTGTAGTTTTCTTTGATACCTTCTTCGTGCATTGTAGTATTTCCCCAAAAAGATTGCACGGCTTGTGCTGCTAGGCAAAGCTCACTTGTACAAAGATTTTACAGAAGTCCAGACCAGCTCTTGTCATCCTCAAATGACAATTGTTAAATACCCATTTCGGAATCAAACTTAGCCCACTGAATCCTCACCCATTCAAAGATCAGACTACTTGCTACATTGGCTTCAGAACCCATCTGCAAACCTAGGAGAAGCCAGCGAGACCTCTGAACTGGTGAGGAATCTGTATTAGAACCCAGTGCTTCCTTCCTAGCAGTGGCCTTCACCTAGTAACTCTTATTTAATGTAGCATTATAACAAGCCTAGCTAGCTTGTTTTTTAGGTGATGGCGGCTAAGAAAGAACAAAACGGAAATGGCAAGTGATGTTGCTCACAAAGAAAATGCACCTGTTATAGCCCGACTGTGAGGAAAGCAGCAGAAAAACTCACACCAGATACAGAATTAGCAAAGCCTAGGACCTTCCAGTGTTGGTACCAATAGTCCAGCAGACCCTCTTAGGTCCAGGTGTCCTCCCTGTAATACCGTACATTTAGGTAAATGACTGTGGAAATTTCAGAAGTCCAGGCATCTTAGAGGTTATGTTATCCACCTCCTTCATTAGACTGTTTCAAAATTACAAAATAAAAGCTGGAAGGCATTTCGTATGTATAGTTTCAAAAGGTATCAAGTCAATATTGCTAAAATGAAAATTTGGCATTTGAAAAGGTAAAACATCCTGTCATCTGACAATTATTTAGGATTTTATTTGGAGCGCTTAATTCTCTGACGATGCTAAATAATTTTAGCGTTAGGATAGAAAGGCATGGCCGTTGGTGCCACCCCTTCGTTAGGGTGACCCCTCTCTGCATTAGTTTGGTTTCTCTGTTCCAAAGACAGGCATACCTTTTGTGGCATTTCATGTTTCTCCTCTGTATTAGACCAGCCTTCACATAGGAAGAGGCAAGACATATAGGCCAGAAAAGTACCCATTTTCTAACTGATTTTTCTCAGTGACCTTCGGAAAAGTTGAGAAGTATATCCTTGGCTAACAATATGTTTATTTGGCTGTCGCTCTAGCTTATTTCTATTTTACTACCCAACCTTCCAAAAGATGTTCATTCAACCCAGCACCCTGATCTCTTAGGACAAAAGCAACCTGTCCCCCATCTTCCCTCCGTGCTCAAACCTCTATGATGTCTCTTCCAGTTCTGTCCTCACTCTCGGGTGTTCGTGGCGGTCACTCAGTGTTGAAGCGTATCTTAGACTCTGCATGTCACCAGGCAAACCGTTCGGCCTCTGGAGTCATCCTGAATGACCACTCCAGCCCTGTCTTCCAGCCCACATCCCATTATGTATGACATGAGTCAGGTGTGCTTTGTCAGGAAGCTACAAGGGGCAAAGAGCATATGGGGCTTAATTATTTTATCTCTGCTACTCTGAGCGGGTGGCACATGTTTTGCTGCTGGTCTCTGAAAATGAAGAATTTCTGGATTACTGTGTGTGCTGGGCCCTGCTGGTGCGGGCCAGCCTCTCAGGGAGACACTCAGGAGCCTGAGGACCGCATCAAGTCACGCCTCAGGGCCTGGAAGAGGCTACGGAGGGACTGGGCCCAGATGTCCTTCTGATGCCCTTGGGACAGGGCTGTGCGGTAGGCTGCATAGGCCAGGGTCAGCGCTGTCCTTTCAAAGTCCTCTTTCTTGAGGACGCCAGGGTGGCTGGAGAGGGTGGCGCTCAGCCTGCGGATGTCGGGGACTCGCTTGGGGATGACGTCATTGCAGACGGCGTGGAAGTCGGAAGCCTTCCGCAAGGAGGCCAGCTCCTCGTCCTTGATGGAGATCTCCAGGTCCGGGCTGATCTCAAGCTCAGCTAGCAGGAACTGGTGAGAAACGCGAGATGGAGAGAGGCATGAAGCATCGGGGCATGGTTGAGGTCACCACTGTTTTTATTGTCACGTGCGTGCATTTAGGGAGGCGGCCGCGGAAAGAGCTTTGGAATCCAAGAGACCTGGGTTCCAGCTCTGACTTCCCCACTAACGGTGTCCACCTTGGATGAGTTAGCTAACTTCTCCGAGCCACCTTTTCCTCCTCTGTGAAATAACTAGTAATAAAAATACTTCGCTGGGACATTGTGAGAAGTAAATAAGACAAATCTGGACATCATCTGACACTGTGCCTGGTACAAAGCCACTATTTCATTGCTACTTATTGTTCCTACTGTGCTGGGCCAACCCCTCCTTCCGCTTTCCCCCTCCCACCCAGCAACGATCGAAAGCATGAACTGATGGATTTTTGGATAACTTTAAGTCAGAAGCTGGGTATTGAAGGATGCCGAGAAGTATACTAGTAATTAAGCGGGATACAGAAACTTGTCCTCACATCTCGCCTGTTCTTTAAGAGAAGGGGGCGGAGCCTGCCATTTGCATCCCCTGCTCAGGGCCAGGAACCTAATATCTCTTGGACTCAGGGTTCTATCTTTTCTCTCTGTCTCCAGCTTCTCCCAAACTCTAATCCATCTCCCGGCTACTGTCTGTTATTTTTCTAAAACGGATCTGTTCAGATGACTTCCACATTCGAGACTTGGCAAAGGCTGTGCATTTTTCAGTTTGTTCCCAGAGCAGGATTTGAAATCTCCTCCCTGGCTCAACTGCTTGGCTGCAGCAGGCTGTCTCTTTCTTTCTTAGCCAGATAATTCTAGAACATGGAGGATGCCAGAGGCCATGTGAAGGCAGGCGGGGAATTTTCAAGATCATTGTAGTCCCTCATTGAATAGTTGAGAGGATTCAGGCCCAGAAAGACATGGTGGCTTATGCCAGGTCACGTAGCTGATGGGGGGCAGAGCTGGAACTAAAGCTCCGGTCTTGAACCTGGAATTTTACCCCTGAAACAAACCAATCTGGCCTTGGGAAATTGATGTGTGGTTTGGAGGAGAAGTGAGATCTGAGTGTCGGAGATGCGAGAGGCAGAGGAAGAGAGCCTTTGGGACAGTCAGAAGCTGGACTGTCACAGTAAGTAGTTACTGGAGACACGGCTCCACTCAGACAACTGGCTTGGCATTGCCTGAACACTACTGACGCATCTGGCTTCGAAGACTTTGCTTGAGATTGCTGCCTCACTCTTCTGCTTGGGGGGTGGGAGTGGCACCTGGGGACCAAACCTAAATCTCTAATTTTGCCTCCGCTGACCTCCTCCTCATGCCATCACTCTGGCATGTGCGAAAGGAGAGGAGGGACGAAGGGTGCCCTCCTTTGGGACGGGCAGGATTCAATGCCCTCCACACACTGGTTTACGCCAGTCCCTATACCAGCAGAGGTCACCCATTTCTAGGGGCTCAGGTCACTTCTCCTCCAAAAAACAGAAAAGTTGCAGTGCCTTTGGGGTGACGTAAATTGACCACTCTCACCTCTGCCTACCTCATAGAGCAGTTCTACTTCCTCCAGGGAGCTCTGCAGGACAGGATTCAAGGGCACGGATGAAGATCTCTTTGGCCGATGGGCAGCGGGGAAGAGCACGGCTGCAAGAAACCAAAGCATGAGCTGCAGGCGCTGTGCGGGCTCCGGCCTTCTCCCTCTGGTCATGTTGCGGTTAGCCAGCCAGTCTTGAAAGGGACCGAACTTGAAGTGGTGGTGGTCATAAAGCGGGAGAGGGGACAGACTGCCCTGGTGTGTCCCAGAGAGCTCCCACACATGTCCGATGGTACTATTTCAGATCAGTGATTGCAAACCTGGCTGCTCATAGGAATCATCCCAGAAAGTTATTTTGGGGGAAATATATATGTATATATACCGGGGGTGCCCAAAAAATGTATACACGACTTGTATTCATCTTTTGTCATCAGTATATATTGAGTATTACAATTTTAATACAGTTTTTTTCCTGTCTTAAAATGTGTATTTATTTTTTGGCACCGTGTGTGTGTGTGGGGGGGGGTAATTTACATTAAAATAAAATAAAACAGAAATGAGCAAACAACAAAAACCCCTCAAATTCAACAAGTGAGTTCCCTGGTAACATGGTTCCCTTATTGCACTGTCCATTTTAGCACTTTATCAGTATGAAGTGCTGGCCTCTATTTATTGACAACCCTTTTAATCAGAGGCTCGGACTTCTGGCTCCTCCCCAGCTTTCTGGAACATAGATGCCGAGAATCTGGATGCAGACGGCAAAGTAAAAGAAGACAAGAGCGTGACATGTGGCTCTAGGGGTGTGTGGGGCCAAGTTCAGGGCTTCCCCCAGGGGCCGGCTGACTTAGAAATGCATTTGGGACCAAGTCAATGACTTGCTAATGGTGTTCCTCCCTGGTGCCTGGAGAAATGGTTGCTGGAAGAAGATAGATGGGCTGCTTCTGGTAAAGGAGGTAGCAAGAATTAGGACCTGACTGAGGTCACGTGAAGGAGAAGACACTAGATTATAGGATGTAGGAATAGTCACAGATGGCAGCTCTCCAGGATTGTATCAGACTGGGAGCAGACAGTGCCGCCCACCCACGTAGCCCCTCGGGGCACCAGAGCACTGTGCAGAAATGACTGGCAAGCCTGCTACCCACCGACAGAAAAAGGCACAGCTTCTTGAAGACACTGGATTGTGATCTCCCAGAACACTGGACAACTAACTAAAATGCTGTGAGATTTCGAGGTAAGTAGTGCCTCCTGGAGTTGTGCTATGCACAATTTGCATAACCCCACACTACAGCTCTGCTTTGTGGTCATGGTGCCCTGGGGCCATCAAGAAAGGGTCCAGTGATATCCATTGTTGAAGAAAGCAGGGAACTGCATAAGCATTTTAGAAGGCTTTCTATCCCAAGTGATAAAAAGGAAACATCTTCAATACAAAGACATTTCCTGAAAAGCTCACTGGTAGGGATCTCCCACTGCCTGGAATGAGCCGGTTGGGTCGAGTGTTGCTCTAATGTTGCATTCTCTGTACTCGTTTATTATCTATACCACAAGTTCCTCAGGGGCTGGGATAAATACGGTTTAGGTTTCTGCACCCCCACAGCAGAGCCTGGCAGGCTTCCAGGCCGTGCGCTAGGCGCCGCTGTTGGCTGACCAACTCCATGTGCGAAGGGGGGGCCTTGGCGGGCGGAGCGGGCGGCTCTGTTTTCCCGCTCCATTATGGGGAAGGAGTCTACAAACTCCAGAGCAGTATTTCTTAGCATTTTAGCAGAATTGGTTGTCTTTATCGGAAAAGAGCCAATTTCCCCCAGAATCCTAGATGTTAGGGCTCAAGAAGGCCTTTGCCTCCGTTCACCAATTGCCTCTGCCTTTAGTTTTCAGGCGGAGCTCAGGGGAGTGAGAGGTGTCTCCTGCTCTGTGGGTTTGCAACCCTGATGGTGCGTTAGAATCACCCAAGGGGCTTTCACAAACACCGGTGCCCGGATCCCACCTCCAGAGGTTCTGATTGAATTGAACTAGGGCGCGACTGGGGCAGTCAGATTCTTAAAAGCTTCCTTTGGCTTTTATTGGCAGCCAAATTTGAGAATTAGAGGGCACGTGACCTGAGGCTGTGTACAAGGTGCTGCCTCGGGTTAGCCAAGGGGCCCTCAACCTCGACTGAACATTAGAATTACTTGGGAGACTTAAAAAACCCAAATGCCCAATGCCACCTCCTAGGCCAGTTCGTGGGCATCTCTGGGGCGGATATAGGCATCAGGAATTTTTACAGCTCCCGGGTGATTATAAGGAGCAGGCAGGGTTGATAACCACTGGGTGATCCAGTGCCACAGCCAGGCAAAATGTACCTCAATGCAAAGCTCACTTCCATCTGAGGCCTTACAGGGTCATCTGAAGAGACCAAGGCAAACGATAGAGACACAAAGAGGGTGTGTCCTTTTACTCTGCTTTGTCCATGATGGGAGATGACACCAGGACCAGAACTGGTCCTAGACCAAGAAGTGACCTGTTTCTTTCTGTGAGTTCTTCTCCTCCTCTCATGAAAGGTGGGCTAACCCCTTTCTCAGGATGGCATTTGAAAGTAACTTTACTTCTTTAATTCTTCTTGCAGGATTTCTCTCTTATTGTGAAATGAAAGGATTGTTCCCTGAAAAGAAATTTGCACTCCGACAGGTGAAGGGGATTGGAAGGGATGACTGTCCTGGGCACAAGCCCTTTCTGCAGCCTGTCACCTCAGGCTTCAGGTGGCTGCCTCCTGGGAGGGAGATTATTCACAGCCAGACCTGCACGTTCTTCACTCGCTTGTGCCCTGCGAACAGCAACGCCCTGTAACATGCTCACCTCACCCAGGTGGACCCCTGGGACCCCTCGCAGAGTTGGGAAGAAAACGCTTCCTAATTCAAAGCTGAGTTTAATAATAGAAATATTGTTGTTTCCAATGGCCCTTGTTCTCATATTTTAAAAAACAATAACAGTTGGGGGAAGATTGTTAGGAATAGCTTCAGCCTCTAGACTAGGAGACTGATGATTGCTTCAGAAAGTATGTGTGGGGAGCACAGGAATCAGAAAGATGGACTCCCCTGTTCTCCCACCTCCACTCCCAGGGCCCCTACCTTCTGCGGACACCCCTCACATTACTGTAGCTGCTTGACAGTGTGTTGCGCAGGGGCTTTTATGCCCCCTTGGGCTGCACAAGCGCAGCCCGCTCTGGGCCGGACATCTCAGTGGTTGCCCAGGTCTGGCTTGCTGTGAATGGGACTAGGCCTGGAGAGCATAAACTCATCTCTGCTGGAGATGCTACAGGTGGTGGGCTTGAGGTAAGTTATGTCTGCTCCGTGTCAGAACATTTGGGTAAAAAGTTAACTGTGCAATCACTTGGGATGTTTTTGTCCATAAAGGAGAAGTTTGGACTCTGCCAGAAATGCAAATGGCCGAAACAAGAGTTGACCAGCTCCGAGAGGTATGTGTGTGAAGCTTTAAACTAGCCTTGCTCCCTCTTGGTGAGAGAAACAGCCCTGCTCCCCTAGGAAGCCTTTCCCTGTGACTCCACCGGACACCGTTTTCCTTCCCTATCTCCTTAGGCTTTCAGCATCTACTCTACACATTTCACGTCTTGCCGACGATTGCCATCTCCTGGGGGGAGGAAATGGCTTCATGCTTCGTGTTTCCTCTGCTTGACCTCGCTGTCTGCGTAAAGCTGGGCTCTGAGTGCAGGCTCAATACATATATTTTGGAATGTTTTCAAAAATAAACCAGGTATTAAAAAAAGCAACGACAAAACAAAACATCCCTGGGGACTCTTCCATTCGTGCTTTGCCGGTCTTTCTTCCTTTCCCTTCCGTCCCATCTCCCTGATGTGTGGAGGTCATTTTATGTGTGGCTTCCTCCTCACTGTCAATGATTGGTACGCTGCTTTGGGCAGCATAGTCTTTGCAAGGCTGACAGGAGGGAGAGGTGAGTGCTCTGGCTGGTAGGCCATTAGCAAGGGCACCTTCTCTGAGGGAGGCGAGGGAGAAGGGAGTGGGCTGGGGATGCCAGAGACCCCATGCCCTCCTCGGCACCACCTGAGCACTGAGCCTCAGGTGAGAAGTCTGCTGGGGCAGTTTAATAAAAAATCACTGACTGTGTAATTTTCTTGCTGTAAAACTGTGCCAATTTGTGTCTTTCTTCTCCACTCAATCCTGCACACCCAGCCCACTCTCCAGTGATTTCTTTAGGATGTGACTGTGCCCACGAGGACCACTCAACATGACCAGGGGACACCAGAGACTCCCATATCTGCCTGCATGAAGGTCTGCTGGCCGCGGAATGGGGGAACTGTGGGCCCCTTCCGTCCGCCACTTCTTGGACCAATGAGCTTTCTGGAGAACTGGCGTGTTTATGATTCACTGGACTGTCCAGCATAGAAGCAATGATTTACTTGCTAAAGGTCATGCCACATGCACTCAGTTAGTCCAGAAATTGGATCCAGAGATGCAAGAATTGTGTGTTCCAGCATGTCCTGTTCATGTCTTCAGCTGAGAGACACATTTGGACCTCAGACCACAGTTGTTTAAATGTGGAGCTCAGACATAACAACAGCTCATGAGCCCAAGCTGTGTGCCTCTCAACATGCTTTGTGCTTTCCGTACGTACCTTGTCAGGTAAGTATCCACGTCCCATTTTAGAGATGAAGAGACTTGGAGGTTAAGGAACTTGCCCTTGGCCACCCAATTTGCTTGTTATAGGACTGAAATTAAAATCCAGATCTCCCAGGCTCCAAAAACCAATCTCACCAGTAGGATGAGCAGTACTAGCTTTTTGTAGGCACATCCGCCCAAAGATTGGGTGTTCCTCAGTTTTGAATAACTACAGGAAGGATCATGTTAATTGTGAATGAATGAATGCATATGGCACAAAACATACTCTTAAATGTCATCCGTAGTTTTTACAAAATCTCTAACTTTGACTTACAATGTGATACGCAAGTTCAAATGACTATAACCCTGTGATCGCTGCCTTGTACGTAGCCTCACCTCTTTTGGTCCCTCTCTGTTCCTTTGCAGTCACTTGGCAAAACCACAACCCATCTCCTTACCTGCTCCACACCTGCACCGGCGCACCTGACGGTGGCTGGAGGAAATCACAGCCGTCGTGTTAAGTGGTCACCCTTGAAATTCAGATCGTTATTCTCACGTGGGCCCTTACATGCTGCCCAACCATTACCCCTAGTTCCTGATTCCTCCTACTCGATTTCACGGTGATATTGATGACGATGTCACACCTTCTACTTCCTCCTTGAACCAGTTACCTGCCTCTTGCCCGAGTACCCCGACTTCTCTTCTGTTGTTAAGTCCATGCTCCTGCCTAGAACCACCTTTTTCCATGTGTGTGCGTGGCCTCCAGTAAAAATAACGCTCGCCTCGCCACCTTTTTCTCCTGCATCACTAATTTTTCTCTCTCTACTGGATCTTTCACAACGGCATGAAAACATGTTACTTCTTCTATTTTTAAAAGAACCCTTCCTGGCTAGCTGCTCTTCCATCTCCCCTCACTCTTCAGATTGTCGAGTCCTGGCGTCATCTCGGGCTCTCTCTGTTCTAGCCGCCCTCACTTCCCTGCTGGCTTTCAGCTTTATAGTTCCAGGCCAGGCTTTTATATATCTAATTGCCTACAGGAATCTCCTTTCAGATGTGTAATAGGTATCTCTCCTGATCCCCAGCGCAACCCCAACCCCCAACACTCACGCACCTCCACACGTCTCCTGCTTCATCTGCCGTCTTCTCATCTCTGTTACTCAGGCCAAAGGCCTGGGAGTCACGCTTGACTTTTTCTTTCGCATCCCACTAATCAGCAAGTCTTGTTGGCACGACCTTCAAAATAGATCTGGAATCTGGCTACTTCTTGTCTCACCCCTGCTAGCCCCCTGGTCCGAGTCCTCAGCACCTCTCCTACTGGTGTCTCTGCTCCCATCCTGGGCTCCCACCCTCATTCTAATTCTTAGCACAGCACCTAAAGCGATTCTGAGCAAACATAGGTCAGGGGATGCCACTCCTCTGCCCAGAACCCTCGATGGCTTTCCATCTCACTCAGAGTAAAAGCCAGATTTTCAAATGGCCACTCGGTGCTGCGTGCCTTGACCTCTCGCCATGTCCCTGAACTCATCTGCTGCTGTCCCCTGGCTCATGCCACTCCAGGTACTGGCCCCCTCACTGCCCCTCGAGCACCCCAGGCACGCTTCTGCTGCAGGCCTTTGCGCTTCTGTTCCTTCCACCTGGAATACTCTTTCCTGGAGACTGCATGGCTCACTCGCACGTTTCCTTCAGGTCTTTAGTCACCTCCTCAGGGAGGCCCTCCCTGACGACCATATTTAAAATTATAATCCTTGATACCCTCTAACCCTTCCCAATATTACTGCCATCTCACAGTCCAGATGTTTTATTTCTATGTGTGTTTGTTGTCTGCTTCCCCTCACTAGAATGTCAGCTTCACGAAGGCATGGGATGTTGCCCCTTTTGTTGACTGCTGTATTCCCAGTGCCTGGCAGCCTGCCCAGGACTGTTTGTTGAATGAATAAACGATCCCATAGACACACATGAACTACCTTTGTCGCTAAACTCCACTCTTTTCTAAGAGTGCTTCGTTAATTCCTTCTCTGTCTGACAGACTGATTCTAGAACTTATTTGGGGTTACAGGTCCTGGCGAATTATCAGAAAGTAGATGTTGTTTCCTGTCTGTACCATTCCCTCCCTTCATCTCCAAGGAGCTTCTGTATCGGCCTGGGAAAAGCTACTTTTCATCATCTCAGTCAAGGTTGGCACCTGTACCCCACATGCCTTAGCCCCTCCAAGCTTTCTTGCCCAGACCTATTGGCAGGGGCCTCCCTACACAGAGAAGCCTTTTTTTGCTTTGAGCCTGAGCTTCTCTTTGGCTTTTTATAATCTGGGATAGAAATCTCTTCTTCCCTCCCATGCCCCAATAGGGTCGCTATAACAGAGCAGTGTTAAGGTAAACCATGGTTTTCACTGAGCTGTGCACAGCGTTTCTACCAAGGAGCTTGTTGGAAAGGATCCCAACTACAGACCATTTCAAGCCAAAATGCAACCATCTTTTTAATGAATCAGTTGAAGCAACTCTATGGACATGCCAGTGGGTGTGGAAAGGAAAAGCTCTCATTTATAAAAGATCTTTTGCCAGATCCTACTGATGTCATTTACTTTTTTGTGCCTGGGCCAGCCCTTCAAGAAACACTGTGATATTGTGAGCAAGCCAGGAGCTTGGCCCCGAGCGCTGGGGTCCAAAGGGAGTGCTTCTGAAAGGGCTGCTATGAGTCAGCTCGCCTTGGCCAGAAAGTTCCACCACCCAGGGGGAACTTGGGGCTGTTGGGAGCACAGGAGCACCTGGAAGGGATAGAGAGGGATGAATGACAGTGGGACTCTGATACCACAGACCTGGGGGCCGGGGGACGTTGAAATCCAGCTCTATTCTTGCTGCTGGCTGAGTGACCTGGGCACATTAACTTCTTCCCTAACTCCAGTTTTCTTACCTGTAAGTGGTCAGAATAGCACCTGCCTCATGGAGTGACTGTGGAGTAAACGAGGTGGTTACGCATGGCGTACTCAGTAAAGCTACACCAGTTAGTCCATCATACTCACTCAACACTGACCACGGCCCCTTTCTTCATGGGACACTCATGACTGACAATGCACACAACACTCAAATGGACCCCGGAAAGTGACATAAATTCTGCCACCTAACCGAAGGGCTACCCTTCCCTATTAAACTGCTTTAAAAAGAAATGATTTATATGGATTTAACCAAAACATAGATTTTTATATAGCATGAATACATAGATAATTTGTAAAAGACTGGCTAGTTCCCCCAGCCTGCTCAAGGGTTGCTCTGGCAGGAGCGGGGGTGGGCGTGGACTTGGGCCAGGTGTGTCCTGTTCCCGGCTGGCCATGCTGATCACAGGTGAGTCATTTGGTCTTCATCAGGTTGGTGGGGCCGGAACAGTGATCCTGGCTTGAAAGCTACCTCCCAGAGCAAAATCCTAGAGAGCGCGTGTTACAGAGAGGCTGGGCGCAAGACCTGGTAGGAAAGGGGACGTCCTGACAGCCGGGTATATTCCCTTTGGGTTTATTTCTACATTTCTACACTTGGGCGGGACAGGGCGGGTGGTGGAGGGTGAGGGCTGGGCCTGGAGTATGTGGTGGAAGAGGGGGTGGTCACCCTCAGGCTGTTGCCAAAGGGAATTCTTCGAAATTAGGCCTGGATTTAGGGTGGGGTTGGGGGGTAGGGTAAGGATGAAGGTGAAAGGAACAGGAAGTACATTTGGATCTTTTTTTTTTTTTTTAATTTGAGTGTGACTCCCATTCCATCTTAAAAAAAAAAAGGAATTCAAAGACCAGTAGAAGCTCCACAATTGAGATATTGGTAGCCTGTAATAAATGGGTTAAAAAAAAAAAAAAAAAAAAGATGGCAGTTGTGCATTCTTTGTATAATTCGGGAAAAAAATGTGAGAAATGGAAAACAACCACGTGGAAGAATTTTGATGTTGGTTGGAGGGACTCCATATCATTTGTTGACTGAATACTGAAGTGAACGGACTAATCTAGCGCTTGACATTGCTGCCTCCTGGTCCCTGTTTCAGCTGCGTCGGCTTTGCGTCTTTATTTAGATCAGCGGTTCTCAACCTGTGGGTCGCGACCCCTTTCACAGGGGTCGCCGGTACTGGTATGTGGGCGTATCTGCATGTGGGCCTGGAGACGGATAGAGGAGCGGTGTCTCGGTTCCTAAGACCATCGAAAAGATGTGTTTTCCGATGGTCTTAGGCGACCCCTGTGAAAGGTTGAGAACAACTGATTTAGATTGTTATTGCTATTGAGGGCAGATCTTCCCCGGTGAGGGCGGTGTGGGGACCAGAGCAGCTGCTCCCAGGGTGCTGCTGTAGAGAACCCTCTGCTGAGAGTCTCAAGCTTTCTTTAATGATTTTTTTTTTCATTTTTAAGTGGCTAACATTTATAGGGTACTTCATCATTAACAAAGCACTGTATTTACATTTTTGAGTCTGACCCTCGCAACAACCCGGAAAAGGTAAGTTTTATTGTTAATATGTTACCTGTCAGGGAACTAAAGCTCAGAGAGGTTAGGAGACTTGCCCGAGATCACACAGCCAGCTGGAGGCAGAAACAAATCTCTGAGCTCCTTGCAGGGTAGCTCGTGTTTACAAGCCTTGTGACAAAGCAGGCCATCGCCTCTGGCTTTCTAGTGCATTAGGAAGAGTGGATATTACCATCTCGTTTTTTGTAGGCAAATTAAGTAAGCCACCCCTCCCCCCAGTATCACATAGCGCGCGGTAAGGGGCAGAATATAACTCCAATATCTCTTTGCTCTCTGCTTCCAAGTGTTGCCCCCAAAGTTTGCGCACCTGATGAGCAAGGAGGGGTCTGTGTGTAATGGTCTTAACAAAAATAAAGGAAAATACAGTTTTCCCCTGGGCAACAATCATGTCACAGCTCAGCTCAGAGAACTAACAAGTCCCTACTCTCAGGCTTAAAAATGAGGGAATAAAAGCCCAAATAAGTACAGTGGCTTTAGCCCCCTGCTGCACACCCCCCCCCAATTTGTATCCATTTGCTCTGCAAGCTCTGTTCCCACTTGGCTGTTCCTTCCTTTCCCTGGAGAGCCAGAAGCTCATCTTCATGCCTCCATGCCAGCCTTCATCCCTATTTTGGATCTCTAGAAACACCTAGGAGCCTGACTTATTTTTCCGGGAGAGAGACCTCAGTTGACTTTGGGCGGCAGGCGGAAAGATTTCAGTTCAGCCTGGCACGGAGTGGTCAGCACTGTTGGTCCCTCACTTCCTAACAGTGATACATTAACTGGCTGGGGGTGCTTTTGGCGTCTGCCACCTGGAGCCAGTCCCGGGACACAGAGAAAAGATGGCATTCTGGCTGCGAGGAACTACATCCCGAGGAAAAGGACGTCGGCCATGAGGGATAAGACCGTGCTGGGTCCTCCTTTGGGAGGTGGACTGGCCATCCGGTGGGAGCCGCAGGCAGGCAGGCAGGCAGGCAGACACGAAGATACTGAAGGTTTACCCTTTCTCCTGCCGCTGGGCCAGCTCTACCCAGCTGGAAGGCTGGGTCCACTCCTGATCAGGCAGTAGTGTTGAGACCCCATACTGGGCAGTGCAGGCCCAGAGCCTCTTAGGCTTTCCAGGTAACATCCTGGCACCCACAGCCCCATGGTGTGAGCATCAGACCTGGGCACCTGCCTAGCTCCAGCCGCCTGGGGTTCGGGGAAACTCAAGGGAGTGTGTCCACATTCTGTGAAGCAAAGATGACTTCCTGTGGCATGTCAGAGAGAGGATGCTCTCTCTGTTCCCCTCAGCAGCTTTAATTTTTTTTCAGTGTCATTTTCCCCATCACCTTCTAACACCTTCTAACATGTCAAGAAACATAAAGCGATTGGCAGAGATCAGATAGGAGGAAGATGTGGGGATTCCAATTTCCTCCTCTTCTCCACATTCCCCCGCCCCCAAATTCCTAACTGTATCTAAAGAAGAATGATGAGCATCAAACAAGTAAATAAAAAGCAACTCACCCCTGCTCCACCTGTGGGACACAGTAGCCTGAGCATCGTAACACAACAGCAGAATCAGCAGTGTCTTCCAACACATCTTTTGCTCCACAAAGGTGAGAAGCCCCCGGTGGGACCCCAGGAGCTACAGGTGTGCCCGTACCGGTCCTCCCAGCAAGATGGTCCAGTGCTTACCCCCTTTCCCTTTTCACAGAGCAGATGCCCGCTCCCGCCTCAGGAGGTGGAGGCACAGGCTGCCTCCTGGGGGGACGGGAGTTGGGACCTCTTATTTTGACTCTCTCTGGGATTGGGGCACTGGGCTTCCACAGGAAGACTGTTTTTGAGCACATCTGGAGTGACTCACGGGGCATGTGATCGCCTTGGCAGTAGGGTGGATAAATATAATTTCTGTACTTGAGTTCCATGTGTTGGATGCACCGACTGGAATTTTTCTTTAGCAAACAGACTCGTGGAACTTGTTAGAGAGCCCGGCGAAGAGCTGGCTGCTATCCCTATCCACACACACATACCAGAGCCAGGGTGAGGGCTGCTGGAGAAACTGGGAGGTTTCCCTCGCAGACACCGGGCTGACGAAGCCCCGAGTTGCCTGCAGGACAGCAAAGTCATTGTAGTGTCTGGGCTGAGTGTCATGTCCTTCCCTGGAGCTAGACCTTGCGATATTCATTCACTGGTGCCTGCAGCCAGTTCTAGAGCCTTCCCCAGGGCCTGTAGAGATGGGGCGTTGGCAGGTTGTGATCAGAACTGGAGATGTGCCATGGTGTGTAGGTATAGTATGTGCAGCTGATGACCCAGGGACCCATAGTGACCCTCTCTCCCCAGTCACATATGACACCCTGCTTTCTGGACTGTGTCTGGACCAAACCACTTTGATTCTCCCAAGAAAAATGGTAGTGTTTTTCTGTGATAATTTCTTCTTTTTGGTATTTAATTAATTAATTATTTTTCTGTTGCGACATAATTGACATATAACATTGTGCAAGTTTAAGGGTGTAAAATGTGTTGATTTGATACACTTATATATTGCAATATGATTACTGCAGCGTTAGCTAACACTTCTGTCACGTCATATAATTATCGATTCTCTTTTGTGGGAAGACATTTAAGATCCATGATAATTTTAAAAACACTGCCACAGACACCTTGATCTTATCCAATACCACTTCTTTACCTTCTCTGAAATTACAGTCATGTAGTGCTAAATCTTGAAGGACATTTAAAGATGGTTGAACCATGTGGTTTTCCAACCTGTGGGGGTGTTACCCAGGGTGAAAGGGCCACTGAGAGGTGACCTTAGGATGTGCTCTGCTTCCATCAGAATTCCTCTTTTATCTGTTGTAAGAAGTTGCTTGAAAAAAAAAAACATTTGAAAACCATTAATCTCACTAATATTAATAATAGCTGGTGGATGTTAATTAGTTCCAGGCACTGTGCTCAGTGCTTTTCTTGTATTAATTGATTTAATACTCACACCAAGCTATGAGGTCAGTATAGGACAGCACTCTCCAACAGCACTATAATGTCACCAGGTCATTAAAAATTTTCTAGCAGCTACGTTTAAAAAAATAAAAGAGGGCCGGCCGAGTGGCGCGATGGTTAAGAACTCGCTTGGGATGCCAGAGGGCCCCGGTTCGGATCCCACATATGAGGGCCAGTGACACTGCCCTCCACAGCTAAGATGCTGAACAACAGCTCAACCTGGAGCTGGGCTGCCGTGAGTCGCCGGCGACGGCGTGGGCTGCAGTCCCTGTGGCAGTGGATTGCCATGGGCTACCGTGTGTGGCCAGCAGCCAGCGTGAGCGGCCGTCCAGAAGCCGGCGACTGATCTGCCTCGCCAGAGAAGAGCGCAATGATGGTGCCAACTTGGGCCAGTGAAGCAACATCCTCCACAACTAGATTGAAGAACAAAATGACAGCAACTTGTCTGTTCCCCTTCCCCCAATTCCCCCAGCAATGTTCCCATCCCCCCAATTCCCCAATTAAAAAAAAAAAACTTAAAAAAAAAAAAAAAAGAAACAGGGAACTTAATTTTAATAGTATACCTTATTTAACCCAATATATCCAAAATATTATTTCTACACATAATCAATATAAGTATGAAGGAGATATTTTCTATTTTTTTTAAAACAATAAGCCTTTGAAACCCAACGTGTATTTCACACTCACAGCACATCTCGGTTCAGACCAGCCACGTTTGGAGTACTCAATAGCTACATGTGGCCAGTGCCTGCTGTGTTGGGCAGTGAGGGCCAGCAGGACAGAGGGCAGGCTCTGGAACCAGACTGCCTGGCTTCGTATCCTGGCCCTGCCACGTACTAGCTGTGGGATCTTGGCTGAATTCCATAACCTCCTTTTGCCTCAACTTTCCTCATCTATAGAATGGGGATAATCATAGTTCCTTCTTCACAGGGTTGTTGTGAGGAATTAATGCCTTAACATGTATAAGGTGCTGAGAACTATATCTGGCACATACATGTGTGCTACATACACATGGAGGGTTAAGTAATTTGCCCAAGGTCACCCAGTTATTATCGTAAGTGATGGAGCTGGGATTTTAACCTAGGTCTCTGTGATGCCATAGGCGGCCTGCAGGACTGCTCCCCTAGCCGGCCCCAAAGCATAACGTTTGGCACCCCCTCAGTGGAGTGTCGGCAAACCAGTTCTAGAGGGCTCGGGGAAGCCCTGATGTCTAGCGTTTGCCAATTTCCTGGTGAAAATATCCCCACTGTAGCTGATTTCAAGCTACTGATGGTTTAGCAAACGACTGAAATGTTCTGAATAATGTATAGTGGGCTCTCTGGAAGCCCAGGAGGGCCGGGTCCAGCACATCACTCCTCTTACTCGCAGGGTCAGATCTCCAGGCTCTGATGGCTTCTCTGCGTCTGCTGTATTATTCTCTCTCTGTATTTTTCTTCCTTTTTAAAACAATTGTCTTAAATTTTTTTAATACTTATTTTTTCCATTTTTATTGAGATATAACTTACATTTCACACATATAACACAGGTGTACAACACAATGACTATCTATCTATCTATCTATCTATATATATGTCACAAAATGATCACAATAAGTTTAGTTAGCATCCATCACGTCACATAGTTACACATTTTTTCTTGTGATGAGAACTCTTATGTTCTACTCTTTTAGCAACTTTTATGCATACAATGCAGTATTATTATCTATACTCACCACGCTGTACATTCCATTCCCAGAACTTATCTAATAACTGGAAGTTTGTATCTTTTGAACACTTTCACCCACTCCCTCCATCTCCCACCCCTGGCAACCAACGATCTGTCCTCTGTTCCTATAAGTTTGGTTTTTTGAATTCTACACGTGAGATCATATAATACTTGTCTTTCTCTGTCTGACTTCTTTCACTTAATTTCACTCAAGGCCCATCCATGTTGTGGCAAATGGCAAGATTTCCTTCTTTTTTTTATGGCTGAATAATATTCCAATGTATGTATGCCTGTATGTATACATCACATCTTTATCCTTTCATCCGTTGATGGACATTTAGGTTGTTTCCGTGGCTACTGTGAACAATGCTGCGGTGAACATGGGGGTTCAGGGATCTCTTCAGGATAGTGATTCTGATTCCTTTGGATAAATACCCACAAGTGGAACTGCTGGGTAAAGTGGTAGCTGTATTTTTAATTTATTGGAGAAACCTCCATACTGTGTTCCACAGTGGTGGCTGCACGAATTTACAGTTCCACCAACAGCGCACAGGAGTCCCTTTTCCTCACATCCGTGTCACTTGTTCTTTCTCGTCTTTCTTATGACAGTCATTCTAACAAGTGTGAGGTGATATCTCAATGTGGTTTTGATTTGCATTTCCCTGATGATTAGTGATGTTGAGCATCTTTTCATGTACCTGCTGGCCATTTGTATATCTTCCTTAGAAAAATATCTATTCTTTTTTTTTTTTTTTGCTCATTTTAAAATCAGATTGTATTTTTGCTATTGCGTTGTATGAGATTTTTATATATTTTGGATAGTAATCCCTTATTAGATATGATTTGCAAATATGTTCTCCTGGTCTGTAGGTTGCCTTTTTGTTTTGTTGATGGCTTGCTTGGCTGTGCAGTGTACTTCCTTTTTACATCTGCGAGGATTGCCCAAAGGAACTAATGTGAGACTGGCTGCTCTGTAGTTGCCCACTGAAAAGTTGTCATTGGTCGCTGAAGCTGAGAAGGCCCTCGCCCCCCCCCCCCCCCCCCGCCCCCCGTTCTTTTGCCAACACTCCTGCGAGTGAGAAAGGAGCGGAGGGGGCAAGATGGGCATGACTTGCCCGGCCTCGGAGAAAACCAGGGCCAGAAATCACAGTCGTGGCCTCCAGTCCTGGACTTCTTCATCTGTAGGCTCAAATCTCCAAACTGTCACCTACTAAGTACTAAGCTGGGATGAGGATTAGCTTCTGGATTTGGGCTGCGAGCAAATGTGTTTTGTAACCAATTTCATTTCATAAGATGATAAGCCAGGCCTCCTCTCCCACCACTGCAACTTGGCAGCCGGAGGCAAATGTCTACAGTTTCTCAAGAAACTTAATTGAAGTCTTGGGAAACCTTGGCCTGGAGCACTGATTTTTTTTTCTCTCTCTCCATGTTTTTCTTGTTCTTGCTGCAATTCTGCACACTCTGTTTGAGACTGGTAAGCACACAGAAAGCACTGCCTTTTGTAACAGATCACAGTAAAGCCACAACTGTGGAGTTTCCCAGCTCTGCTGATTAGCTAAAGAATACTTGGGGCGTGTGGGGGGGGGTGTGCGCGCTACTTAAAGCAACAGTTTCAAGTTCATTTTTACCTCTGAACTCCCACTGCATCTATATATCTCTTGTCAGCACCAATCATTTTCCAGTTTATTCACATCTACAATTTACTGAGTTCTGACCTTACTGTATTTCAATTTTCACAGCAATTTTCTTCAGTAGATACTACAACAGAGCCCATGTTACATATGGCAGCCTGAAACTTAGAAAGGATAACTGCTAAATGGTCAACACTTGCATCTACAGCCTAGCAGAGGCGGAGATGAAAATAGAACACAACTAAAGCCGCTTCTATACACGGAAACCTGATGCCATAGATGAAGTACTGGGCTGGCCCCACATAATGTAATAATAGGTGCAGGGGATTGTGGGGGGTGGGG
>NW_017731581.1:421260-428555 GCF_001890085.2 Hipposideros armiger | reverse complement strand
GTTTTTTTGTCTTTTGCTCATTCATTCTTCTAGTTATGAGCATCTTCTCCGTGCCAGGTAATAGGTATATTCAGCCAAATAACACATGTCTCTGCCATATAGAATCTTCATTCGAATGGGGGAAATAGACATCTCCACAGGCATTTAGAACGCGTGGTGCTAGATTTAATGATGGAGGCTCTTATGGTAGAAAATGAGAGGGGTGGGGTATCAGGGAAGGCTTCTTGGAGGCGTTGACATCTGAACTAAATTTTTAGGGATGAATTGGATTGAATTAGATTGTGGGAGAAGGTATGCTGACAACCTGAAAAATGGCACCGAGGGGAGAGACAACTTGATGTATTGGGTTGTCGGAAAAGTCATGACGTATTTTTCTATGTTTTTCGTCGCAAAAATGCGTCATGACTTTTCCAACAGCCCAATATATAAAGAACTGAAAGTGATTTGGCCTCGTGGGAAGATCAAGACTGAGCCAGGCAGTAGGGGAGGCAGGCTGGTGGGGAGGCCAGTCCTGGAGAGCCCCATGTGCCACACTTGGACCATATCCTACTGGGAATAAGGAGTCCATGGAGGGTCACTGTCAGGGTGCGGAGAGTCAGGGGGTTGAATTTCTGGGGGCTGGGCCGTTGAGGGTGCATTTGACAGAGTAGAGACCAGTCAAGGAGGGAGGAGATGCAAAGATCTGGGAAAACATGGTTGGACCTGAATCAGGGCAGGAGCTGGCGGTGAAGGAGAGGAGGGCATGGATTTGAGAAAGATTGAAGAGGTAAAATCAGAAACATAGTGATTTCTTGGAGGAGGAGCTGAGAGTAGGAGAGAGAGAGAGCAGGCTAGCTCTGAGGTGTCCCAGCTGAGACTGAGCACAGAAGTTGGAGGCACTGGTTTCATGGACACTGTGACGTCAGTGTCGGGAGGATTAGGCCGAGGTGTGTGCTGGGCCTCGCTGTTACGTGGTTTCCGTAGCGCCTGCCCCCTGCTATGTCCTGTCACATGCTGCTCTTCATCTGCAGCGTGGAGGTGGCTTCTTGCTCTCTAACTTGAGTGCTCTCTTCTGTATCTGGGTTCCCTGATGTGGTTGGCAGCTATGGGGATGGGCGGCAGTGTAAACTCTTTCTGGAGAGAAGAGTCACTTGTGGATAGATTGGGATACGAATGACAATAGGTTCCCCATTGGAGGGAAAAATGGACACTGCGACATACCTCTCTGGGTCTTCTCCCTTAGCCCAGAGCAGGCCTTAAGGCCCCCCAGTCTTCATCTGGTTGGCTCCATTCACCCTTCACATTCTGGCTCTGGTGTCCCTCTCCCTGGAAGCCCTTCCTGATCTCACTGACTAGAGTGATTGCCACAGTTATGCGTGTTCATAGGTCTGTGAACATGTCCTTTGCATCCCATGCCAATTGCAATGTTACTTTGTGACGCTTTGATTAAGCCTATTAAACTGTAGATTGTAAGCCCTATGAAGACAGGGATTGTGCTAGTTTTTGCCCACCGTTGTATCCCCAGTACCTTCTGGCACTTGTAGGTGCTCCACCAGTAAGGCAGTCAGGCAGTTGGGCTCTTGGTCAAGGTCCTGGAAGGAAACAGGTGGCCCATCCTAAAAAGGAATTGAAAACAGTCTAATGAAGGGGCGATTTATAATATAAAGGAGTGAAGGGTGAAGGGACAAATCCAGGGACAAGCCATGCTGGGAGGCTGTTACTACAATACTTGTTATGGATTAAAATTTGTCCCCCAAGAAGATATTTTGAAGGGATAACCCTCCCCCCCTTCCTGTGAATGTGATCTTATAAGGATATAGGGTCTTTGCACATGTCATCAAGTTAAGATGTGGTCCTTAGGGTGGGCCCTCATCCGATATGATTGGTGCCTTTATAAGAAGAGAAGGGGAGACACAGACAGAGACACACAGGTAGAAGACAGCCACGTGATGCTGGAGATGGAGATTGGGGTGATGCACCTATAAGCCAAAGAACACCAAAGATTGTTGGCAACTACCAGAAGCTAGGAGAGGCAAGGAAGGATTCTCTCCTAAGTGTTTCAGAGGGAGCATGGCATTACCAACACCTTGACCTCAGACTTCTAGCATCCAGAGCTATGAGACAATACATTTCTGTTGCTTTAAGCCATTTAGTTTGTGATGCTTTGTTACAGCAGCCCTGGGAAACGAATCCACCACTCCTGGACCTAAAAAGACAAGGGGAGAAAATGAATTGTTTGCAACGATCTATAGTAGAGGGGCCACCTGCCAGGAGCTGTGGACTAGGTGGGAGAATGTAACTGCTATAGACTGTGGCCCAGCAGGGAGGGAACAGGGGGATACATGCCTTGATTTCTCTCCTCCCCCACTTTCTAATTTCCATCCCTAGCCTCCCTTTAGCCCAAACCTGGTAGCCAGAGGGCAAGAGAGGGTGGTGATGTGGTCTGTAGAAGTCAGCCTCCTAGATACAGGGCAGCGTGACCCAGGGTCTCCCTGGTATGGAGGGCAAGCAGAGTAGTAAGTAAGTGCCATGTTGAATGAATGAACGAATGAATGAATGGGAGTGTGACGGAGACAGAACTCCAAGTTCATTCGCGTTGCTAGTTTGGAAACACAATTTTGTTGTGGCACTTTTCTGTTTCCACCCTGAGAAGAGAGGAGTCATGGTTTTATATTTTTTCAACAGGACCTTTGTGTCTAGCCCTAAGCCCTGCCCTCTGGCTCAGCCCCCAGGTTCCGAATCTTGTGAAGTCTCCCTCTTTGCACAGCCGGCACCTTGAGGCTGGGTTCTATTTTAAGGCTATACGTGAGGTGATTTGGTATGACAGCTGAAACACAGCTGTAATTATGAAGTGCCGGCCTCCAAAAGCAGAAAAGTCATCGGCCCTCAAGGGTTGCCAACATAAATGACTCCGTAGCTCATGCATGCTTGGGCCAGGCCAGGCCAGGCCACCCTCCTGCAACGTGGAAGTCCACTGAGTGTGCACAGAGGGAAAGGAACATTCGGCTAATTTAGCCCTGGTGTCGATGTGAGGCCTCCACACCCTGCCGTTGCCAGCTCTGTGAGCCAGAGCAGTAATTCGGGGGAGTAAAGGGTAGGCCCACCGATTGGTGGGCCAAGTGAACACAATGGGCCAGAACTCTCCTCTAGTGGAAATACCGTCCAGATCAGGCTGCACTGGCAAAACCTCTGAAACTGGATTTACATGTCACTGAAACATCTGCAGCGCGATCAGTTCAGCTGCTTGGCTCTGTATAGACCCAATGGCTGGATACTCTCCACCCCAAAGGCAGGTGCCTCGTCTAGAGGCCAGAGAGAAAAAGCAACTGCATTGTTGCTTGACAGGTTGAGCCTGGGATCTTTGTATTTCTCAGACTAAAAATAACCAATTTGGGGTGTCCTGGTGGCTCAGTTGGTTAGAGCATGAGCTCTGAGTAACAGGGTTGCCGGTTCAATTCCCATATGGGCCAGTGAGCTGCACCCAAGCTGAGCTGCTGCTGAACTGCTAGTGGGAGGCCTGATGGCTCCATTGGTTAGAGCACATGCTCTTGGCAGGAAGGTTGCTGGTTTGACTCCTACATGGGATGGTGGGCTGTGCCCTCCACAACTAAGACTGAAGGACAATGACTTGACTTGGAGCTGATGGTTCCTGGGAGGGGCACACTGTTTCCCAGTAAAGTTAAAAAACAAAAACCAAAAAAAACCCAATTACACCCTTGCTTCTAGGTTCCCCACCTCCCCTGGCTGTCCCTCCCCACCTCGCTGGTTGCTAAAAAAGGGATATATAGCCCATATAGAGATTTACGTGAAATACATTTTAGTTGTTCCCATCTATCCCTCAGACTTTACTAAAGATGCTACTAATGTCTTTCAGAATTATCCCAGTTGTCTCCAGACAACAAACACTCACAGGAGTCCACGTGCAAGCCACTGTAGGGAAAACATAAGCGGTGGCAATGCATTCTGAGGGGTTACTGGTTTTTCCTTCTTTAGCAAAAAGAACTACCCATTGCTGCAGAAGCAGAAATAGATGGGCACCTCAGAGCAGATGCGGAAGTCTTATTAAGAGATTTCCTTAGTCTTTACTAAGCAGGTATAAGGCAGGTAGGAGACCTGGAGAAAAGATGCAAAATAATTGCTTCAAGAAGCCTCTTTTGGTACAAAAAGCTCTGAGGAGGAAGTTGTCTGATTTACACAAGGAATTCCAGGGTATTCTTGGAGGGAAGGGCTGGCTATTCACTTAATTGGTCAGGATTTGCAAGGTTATGCTGCTTTGACAAATAAGCCCCAAATTTTGATGGCTTACAATAATAATAAGGTTTGTTCTTCACTCATGAGGCATAGTCATCATGAGGTGACCATGGCTTCCCTCCATGTTGTCTTCATTCTAGCTAATGGAGCAGCTTCTATAGGAAGCACTGTTTGGTCATCTTAGCAGAGGGAGAAAGTCATGTAAACCACTCTCTGGTTCTTACAATTTCTGCTCCAAGGTGACACGCACCCCACATTTCAATTCCGCCCACATTTAAATGGCTAAAACAAGTCCTGGGACAATTCCTGAGTTCAGCAGGGCAGGAATGTGCAATTCTCCCATAGGATGGAAACATGGAGTATTTGGTGGACGTTAATACAGTCTACTACATGTTTTACCTTTCCTCTGAGATTCAGAATTAGGGAGACCTTTTGGGGTTGGTAGCAGGCTAGCTCAAACCATGGCCATTTGCAGAGGTGGGCAACCAGATCCCCAAAGTGAAGTTACCAGAAAGGTTGAAATAGGTAGGTAGGTAGATATGTAGATAGATAGAAAGATAGATAGATAGATAGATAGATAGATAGATAGATAGATAGATAATCTGATCAATCCATGTGACTGAGACAGGAGAGAAGGGAGCTGTAGTTCTGGGTCCATGAGGTGCTTACTGGAGCCCGTCTTGATTCAGCTCTTCTGGAGTTGGCTCACCCTGGAAAGTAGCTGAAAGGATCCTTGGGGAAAGAACTCGGACAGTTGGTGCACTTTTCTGGACTGAGCATAGCCTTGAGGGATCACTGCTGTGGCTTCCAGGAGGTTCTTTGCCTATCTTGACCAGAGAAGTGAAACTCTACTCCAGCCATCACCCTGCCACTGCCTGGGCCCAGCTAAAGAGGACTCAATAAGATTTGCCCCTTCCCATGACTTTCTCATTTCCTTTGCATTTGCTCCCCAGCTCCCGACCTCCATACTAATAAGGACTCAGATGTCTTTGGATATTTCAAGGAAAAGGAGTTGGGGTCTTGGAAAATATGGACTGAATTTTCAGCTACTGTCCACTCTGGAACCTGAAGTATGCTATTTGTACTAGAAATTGTAGAGACATCTCAGTTTATATATCTATCTATCTATCTATCTATCTATATCTATCTATCTATATCTATATCTATATATCTGAAATATATATATATGTCTCAGTTCACAAAGAATTATGATCTGGAAGGCAAGACATATCTAGGAAAAATACTCACACTCAAGGCACTATTTGGTTAGTGCAGCAGACATTAAATGAGAGAGACAAATGCCCATCTGTATGTCAATCCACTGAGATGCTGGGGATGTTTGTTACTGCAGTTGGCCGACCCTGATGGATACACTGTGTGTGTGTGTGTGTGTGTGTGTGTGTGTGTGTGTGTGTGTGGTGAGAGGAGGTGGGAGAAGGCATCAGAAAAGTGGAGGTGGTGTTGGTAGAGGGGGGTGATTCCAGAAGAAATTTCCGAGAATGAAAATTTCTCTGGGGTGGGCATCTTGGCTGTTTTTTGGCTAGTTTCTAGAGAAGGAGAAGGCATTGCTAACACTTTATGGAGGGAGTCGTTGGTGTCTCTGCCAACTCGATCCCATCACGTCCCCTGAGCTCTTGCTGAGGGGGGATTTGATGACAAGATGTGAATATACGCTGTGAAGCTGTAACTTACAGTAAGTGGTTCTGCTCAGAGCCAGTGGGTGGCTGGGCGGGGAACCCAGGAGCAATGGCCACGGATGAGTCGGAGGTGCCTGCTCCCAGCAGGCTGCGGGAACACAGGCTAGTTATGCACAGAATTTCCTGCCTTTGCAATCCTGATGCCAATAACCACAACTTAGCAAATTCACCTCCTGGCCACTTTTGGTGAATTAAAAAAAAAGCAAAAAACCTTAAAAGCTCTTTTAGGTTTGTCCTTAAAAATCGAAACCCACTCCAGGACTCGTTTATTTCTGAATCAGGTTTTTGATAAATACCTGACAAACTGACAACTAGTTTATTTTCACCAGCTTTCAAAATGGAAGAAACTCTTTTTACCCCCCCCCCCTTAATTCAGAAGTGCTGGGGGAAAGAATTTGTTCTTGAAAGAATAAGAGGTGGGCGGAGGGTGGGGAGAGGTTAGAAAAATATCTTGGTTTTTGAATGGCGCCATCAGAACGAGTGCCGGCCAGGGGCTGGGATGGGGCTGACTGGGCTGGGATGAGGCTGTCAGAAGCTAATTATACGTGGCGTTGTCATTTTAAGAAAAGGGTGAGACCAGCTTAGGGAAAGGAACAAGAAGGAGCCAAGTAACAGACAAGCACCACCCCTGCCTCTTGGGAGGATGAGATGGATGTGAGAGCTCGGGACCTCCACCTGATCCTTAGGATCGCAGGGACCAATCTCAGTCCCTAGCCTGGACAAGCAAAGTGGGTGGGAGGTGGGAGGTGTGTGTCTTGATTTGAAGGCACTAGAAAAACAGTGGTGCATGAGGTCAGCTGGTGCCGATGAGGCCTTCCTGGGGGATATGTGGGGTGCTTTGAGGGACAAACAGTTCCCAAAGGAGGAACATAGGAATTCGAATGGCTTGAGTAAAGACTATTTACGTGCAACATCTTCTTCTGGTCATCCTCTGCCCTTTTCTTGTGAAGCTATAAAGAGTGGAGTTCAGTAGAGAGACAGAGCTAATTAGGAAAAGGAAGATGATAAGGGAGGTGTGGAGGAAAGGGGAGATCGAGGGCTGAGCTAGGAGAGAAGGTAGAAGACTGACAGGGAATGGGATGAAACATGTGTTCTCCCCGCTGTCCTGCCATGGTAGATATTCCATCGCAGGGTTCCGCTGAGGAGGGGAGGACATCACTGGTTGGTACCCACGTTGGATGTTAGGTAGCACAAAGTAATAATTTAGACCATGAGGAGTTCAAGCCTTTCTGGCTCAATAATATTTATTGAATAAATCTTAAGGCAAAGTTTTGTTTTTCTTTTTTCTTTCTTCTTTCTTTCTTTCTTTCTTTCTTTCTTTCTTTCTTTCTTTCTTTCTTTCTTTCTTTCTTCTCTCTCTCTCTCTCT
>NW_017731581.1:408763-421005 GCF_001890085.2 Hipposideros armiger | reverse complement strand
TTTTTTATTGTGTCTCATCTAAAAGATCGTTCCCAGTCTTTTCTTTGGATGCCTAGGGGTATAAATGATGAATTCTCTTGTTAAATGAATGCCTGACTTTATAATGGAGTTTGTGCACTGCAATTAGACTCACAAGGCATATGGATCCGTTACAGCGAGGATTCAAAACAAAATCGAAGAAAGAGTAAGAATGAGCGGTAGGCATTCATTTCAAGTTTTGTAAACTCTGTCTGGTGAAAGTGCTTTGGAGACCTGGGTAATAGTCCCACTGTGAGCCTTATTCTTCCGCTCCTATCTCAAGGGAGAAACCACTTTTGTTTTTCTGTGGAGGACAGAAAAATTGGCTGAAGTAGACACATCTATTTACGTCCCACCATTTCCACTGGCCTCTTTCAAGTTGCTTCCAGGGGGTAGAGCATCTCTCCTTCAAGAATAAATGTCATCTACTGAAGAGCAATGGGTGTTTTTTTTACTTGAACAAGATCTCTAGTTTTTGTTGGCAAACTCATAGGTGCAGGAGCCACATCTCTGTTCATGGGTCTTTGCTTTGCAGTTCAGAGAAAACCCTGTCATAACTCCATGTGTAAGTAGGCGCTTGGTAGCAGCTTTTAGAGAACAGGTGGCTTAGAGGATCTCGTGGCTGAAAGGACCTTTGAAGTCATCTAGCCCCTCTTTCTACCTCATGATGCTAGAGGGTGGCTTGCATTAAAGTTTGTTGGAATTGTTAAAGCACACAATTCAGCCAGGTAATTTGGAAGATCTAATTGGCTTTATTAAGCGATTCATGAATTGGGCAGCATCCCATCATCTGTCAGCTAGAAAGCTGCCCCAAGGGGTTCTACAAAATGGAAGGTTTTTCTAGGAAGAAAGACGGTGGGACTGAGAAGTTAAGAGTGGAAGGTCAGGGCCGGCTGAGTGGCTCAGTTGGTTAAGAGCTTGCTCAAGAGTGCAAGCCCTGAACAACAGGGTTGCTGGTTCGATTCCCGGCCTGAGCTGAGCTGCCGTTGAGCTGCCAACAGGTGGCAGGATGGCTCAGCTAAAAAAAAAGGAGTGGAAGGATACCTGCTCTTAGGGGAGGGCAGGGGTCTTATCAGGCAGATGACCTCACAAATGTTGATCAGGAAATTCCAGACTAATTGGTTTAAAATTCCACTCCTCTGTGAGAAGCTGAAACTGCAATTAAGTTAGTTATTAACTTTTGGTTTGGTGATGTGGCTTAGCAAAAGTGACTCCATTTTGGCTGGGGTTTTTTTGTTGTTGTTGTTGCTGTTCACAGAATAAAAAATTAAAATAGGCACATGAGACTAATGAAAAACTCAAATAAACATAATAGCCCCAAACTGAAAAAAAGGGTAAATATCCATCAATAGGAGAAAGGATAAACAAAATGTGCTTTGCTCATATAATAGAATACTATCCAACAATAAAAAAAGAACACAAATTATCAACACATCATGAAAGAACCTAAAAAACATTATATTGAGCAACAAAATATGAAGTTGATATGAAGTTGAAGAATAGGCAAACCTAGAGTATGGTGATAGAAGTAAAAACAAGGGGTTAATTTGTGTGGTGGGGTGGCTGGTGACTAGAACAGAGCATGAGAGAACTTTCTGGAATGATGGAAATGTTTTATCTTTTGACCTGGTGCATGATGCACATGTGTGCGTGTGTGTGTGTATGTATGTGTGTATGTCACTGAGATGTACATTGAAGATTTGCACATTTTACTGAATGTAAATTATACTGGGGGAAAAACCCCGCCCAAAACCAAAACCCAAACAATGAACATATACATAATACATACAGATTGGGAAATATGTGGTTAACTGACTTAGGAGCGTTTATTATTGATAAGCTCAAAGAAGCAAATTTACACTAATAGAAATCCCCTTGTCAAGAAGTGTAAGTAACTTGGGCATGTCACTTAATGTCTCTGAATTTTAGTTTTTCTTCTATTAAAAAAAAAAAAAGAGCGCTCCTTTGTTCACTACACACAGAGCCTGCCACGTCAAGTGGCACTGGCCTAGCCAGGGAGAGGACACAAAGGCTCTAGTGACAGAGACTTGAAGCTCTTCTGCAGGTACAGTGAGCCAGTAACACAGAAATAAACGGAGCTGCCAATGCTGGCCCTGCCCTGGCCCCCTTTTCCTGCCTTTCTGGTTACAGCCAGCACCGCAGGAGTGTTGAAAAGACCTTGTGTTTAGGCCCAGACGGGAGTGTCCCTCCGACCTCCCCTCCCAGGGCCTTGCATCCCCTGTGCTCCATAGCTGCTTTTGTCCTCCAGCCCCTTGGCCCTGGAAAGCTGTTTCTGTTTGGGGTATGAGCTTGAAGCCAGAGAGAGGGAGAGAGAGATGGGGACAGGGAGGAGAGAGAGAGAGAGAGAGAAGAGAGAAGAGAGAAGAGAGAAGAGAGAAGAGAGAAGAGAGAAGAGAGAGGAGCTGAGGGCACTTGACTCACATCCAGCCCCAGTGCCTAAAATATGTGCCAAGAATCCATGTCTAACTCCCCCTCAGGGAGACAAATGACAGAGGTCTTCCTTGCAGCAGTTCCAAGGACATAGAGAGAGAGATACTAACCCTTTCCTAGCCCAGCCCAACCCTAGGTCACAGAGCTGGTCTTGAGCAAAGTCTCCCTTACCCCTTCAGTACCTCAGAACCCTCCAAAGGATGAAAAATTCGGACCTAGTCACCAGAGCAGCATCTGGGTAATTTTCCATCTTGCTCCATTTAGCCTACCTTTCCCTCTGACACAGGGAGGCACAGAAATTAAGTGGCTCTTGCTCGCTGATGGGAAAACTTGGGCTCTGAAGACAGAGGAAATACCCTAGCTGGAGGTCCCTGGGCAGAAAGCACACTCTGCCCTCCCTGACTTAGACTCAGGACCAGTCCAGGAGACCCGCTGACCTTGACCTGGAGCCGGAGGAAGTAGTCCTTGGCTAAAGAACTACTTTCAGGAGCAGGGTTCAGTGGCAGCGCAAATGTTGGCCCAATGAGACCATGGGTTCTTAGATAGGAAGGTATTTGGAGGTCAGGGACTCCAACTTTATTATATAGATGAGAACACTTAAACCTAGAGGGTGAAGTAACTTGCTTAGGGGTAAAAGCCAACCAATGACCATCAAGAAGGCTAGTAGCTCCTTGGACCAAAATTTCTCAGCCAACCAGATAGAACTGACCACATGATATTTGTCCCACTAGACAAGGGTTTCTCAACCTTGGCACTGTGCACATTTTGGATAATTTCAAAATTATATGGATAATTCCAGAGTTATCTGGATAATTTATTGTGGGATATTGTCCTATGCATTGTAGGATGTTTAGCGGTATTCCTGGCCTCTAACCACTAGGTGCCAGTAGCACCCCTCATCCCAGTTGGGATTAACCCAAAATGACCCCAGACATTGCCAAATGTTTCCTGGAGGACAAAATTGCCCAGGGTTGAGAACCATTGCAATAGAGAGTCGGTTCTTTTGGTTTGACACATAAAGATGCATTGCGATGTCCTTATTTGTAGATCTGTCTCATGCATCAGTCTGTAAATTCTTTGAGGTGACAGACAGGTTCCTTTTCACCTTCATGTTTCCTGTATCTTACCTGGCACGTGAGAGATATGCAATAAATGGTTGCACGCATGCATGCATGCATGCATGAATGAATGAATGAACTGACCCCCTGGGAGACCCTGAAATGTAAACTTCCATTTGCTGGGTATATAGTATTATATTAAACATCAGCCTGGTATGGTCTGGAGGAGAGGTGGGAGAATGACCTATGTGACCTTCTATCTGAGGGAAGTGGGGGCCTCCCTTTCATTTTGTTGACCTAAGAACATCCCAACTTATAGGGAATTTTTATAAAAATTTATTTGCGTTCAACAGAGGATACACCTGGAATCAAAATCTCAACAGACTGAGATTACAGGATAGTTAAGATTCTGTGCTCTCTTGAGGGTGGTCAGGCTTTAGAAGGCGTGGTCTGAAAGGGGGCATTTCAAAGGAGTCTTCACCTAGATGCACAGAAAAATGGACAGTGCTTGCTTAAGGCAAAGATAAACCCCTTGCTAAGGAAGTTATATGCCTGGGCGGTGACTCCCCACCATGACCTGCCTAGTTAGGGATTTTTATAATCAGATCACTTTGTGAGTTTATTTTCCATAGAACCCCCTTTTCTGTCCACGATCTGCCCGAGGCTTTTCCTTGAGCTCCTTTTCTCATGTTTGCCATTTTTACAAAACAATAGCCGTAGATACTATATTGAAGAGGTTTTTCTCACCAAAGATAAAGTCAGTATTCTGGTGTGTTAAGCCTTGAAGAGTCTCATAGTTAAAAAAAAAAAAAGCCCCCAAATACAGCCATTAGCAGCCATTAGAGCTTTGGGGGGACACTGGTTATAGAGTCATAAACATTTGACATTGGGAAAGTCATTAGTGAAATAAATATAGAAGGAAAAATCTCCACCACAACAAAATCCTGTCTTATTGTTTTTATTAATCCCAGAAATTTTCACCAATGTTGTCTTTGGGCAAGTGACTAAACCCTTCTGTGTCTGTTTTCCAAACCATAAAATGTTTCGGAGGGTACAGTTCTATTTTGTAAGAAAAAAGGAAAGACAGAAAAAAAGTGCTTTCAGAAGACTGCATACAGAGTCACAAAATATAAGTTCCGGTGCATCTTGAAATTCACTGGCACTTTATATTTTATGGTTTGCTTTGGGCAGAAAAAAAAAATGGAAGCGACTGAGAGAGGAAATATAAGCTATTGGTTAGATAGATCTTAAAGGGGAATTAATTAAAAAAAGAAAAAAGGACTGACTTTTCTAAGGACTTTACTGGTCAATTAATTCAAATGGACGAAATGACTTGAATGTAAATGGTGAAAGAGAACACAGTTCAAACAGAAATAAGGAGCAGTGAGAGGGAAGGATGATATTTTAGAAGGACTGGGTTCAGCTGGGTTAATATTACTTTAAAAGTGAATTTTGCCAAGCTGCTGAGGTGCATCAAGGCATTGTCCAGAAAGCCCTCATGTGTGGCCCTCACTGTGTTAGAATTCATGCAGTTGCCTTCCAGGCTACATCTGGGTAGATGACAATTTATCAGGGGTAATGACTGGTGCTTCTGATTGACTGGTCACTCTCGGGGAAGCAGGAGATAAACCAGGACCAGTGGGAAAGCCAGAAAGCTTGGAGTCCCAACACCAATGAGGACTTCCAAACAGGACCCATATCCGGGATGGGAGCGAGGGGCGAGGAAGGTGGAGAAGTGTCAGGTGCTTCAGGAAGAGTTGGGAAGCAGTTTGCTTCTGGGATGGCCACTGGGAGCAGGAGCTGGACCCCTGGGTATCCTGGGACTTGGGTCAGTCTGGGGAGCACCACAAGGAGGGGGACTTTGAAATTTCCTGTGAGCCAGGGGTGCTCCGAGTCACGGATTTTAGAACAGGAAGGGCTTCAGGATCTAGCCTAACCTCCCAAGTTGCAGATGGGGCCTGGGGAGATTGATGTATGCAAGCAGGGGGAGGGGGTCTCCCTCATACGTTTTACTTTCTCCTCTGGAGCAATGGTCCCCGTCTTCTCTGAGAGCACAGACCATATTTACTGGTTGTTAGGGGTTCTGCATGACCTTAGGCAAGCTCATCTGAAACAGCCAGACATGGAGTATTGCCCCCTGAGATTTCCCTCTCACGCTGTTCAATGCTGAACATGGACCTACATCATTCTACAGGCTCCGGGTGTGTACCCCCATAAGTTCCCATTTGCAGCCAAGGAAATCTGCTGCACTTCAGGTGACCAGTCCAGGACTGTGTGGTGGCCAGAGCTGGCTGTGGGGGCAGAAGGTACAGGAGATGTGGTGGAAGGAAGAGACGATGTCATCGGATTGCCAGGTGTACAAATAAAAATACAGGGTGCTCAGTCACATTGAAATTTCAGATAAAGAATGAATGATTTTTTAAAAAATGCATGTCTCAACTATTGCATGGAATATACCTCTATCCTAAAACATTATTCACTGTTCATCTGAAATTCAAATCTAAGTCGGCTTCCTCTGTGTTAGCTGGCAATCCTTTCTTGAGATTCTCAGCAGCAAAGAAGCCTGAATCCTTGATGAGGAGAGTGGCATCGAAGACACTGGGCTGCCCCGATTTCAAATGGGAGATTGCCACCCAAGTCCTCTTTTCTCCTACCTTCCCTCATCCGCCTGTGGTTTCCAGAAGAGACAGGAAATCCCGCTGCCTTTGAGAAGTCCAGGCAGCGAAGGAAGGAGAGAGATGCTTCCGCAGGTCATTGCTGTGACACATTTCTTTCTCCAGTTCCCTTTTGTCTTGCTTCAGCAAGGGGAACAACACACTCTTTAAGGATCTGAGGACTGAAGGAAGCCAGCACACACCGTCGCGTGTGTCCTGGGGAGATAATGGCTCTGAACCTGCTACAGTAAATGGCCTGCTTTGTTCCTGAATAATAATCAGCTGGCAGCTTTGTTCTCTCTTCCCAGCAGTTGGATGAGGAGATTCTGATTTCAGAAGAAAAGCAGTGACCTAGAGCTGACCCTACTGGGCAGAGGGGGAGGGGGAAGCCTACTGCATAGGGGAAGTGGACCCCCTATGTGGCCATACAGCCCCTTGCTGCAAAGTATGTCCTCACCACCTGTCATAATGCCCAAAAGTCTGCTGCCTTCAGCCTTTGGGTCAATGGCCTTCTCTTTAAAAGACCTTAAATTAAGCCAGAAATTCTCCCCTCAGAACAAATTGTCTCTAGAGCTTTTCTAACTCCACATTTGGTTGAGAGCAGGGTCTTGGGGCTGTTGAATCCCAGCACAGGAAATTCCCACTCACCACCACCTCTGCTGGGGCTCTCATGAGCGGAAGTGTCCCCGACTTTCTGGGTAAATTTGGGTTGGGCATTGCTGAGGTCAGGGCATCTGAACTCCTGTCCGGTGTCAATCAGAGCCAGTCAGTTCTGCACAGTCCTCCTGCCCCCTCCTCCCAAATGCTGGGAGACAAATGAGAGCACAGAGAAGGGAGGCTCTGCATGGCTCTAGTCGGGGGAATGGATTAGGCTGCAGGGAAGACAAAACCCACATACAGTGGCTTGAATCTTAAGGGGTTTCTTTTTCTCATTGGACAGCAAGTCCAGAGTAGTTAGTACAGGCTGACTTAGAGGTCGAGCGTGTCATCGGAATATAGACAACATATGAGGTCGGACAATTAAGTTTGTGAACTTGTTGCAACGATGTTGCTAGGCTTTTTTGCTATCAGAGGGATTATTCATTATGAATTTGTACCAACTGGACAAACAGTAAACCAAGTTTACTATTTGGAAGTGCTGAAAAGGCTGCGTGAAGTAGTTAGACGGCCTGAACTTTTCACCAACAATTCATGGCTCTTGCATCACGACAATGCACCAGCTCACATGGCACTGTCTGTGAGGGAGTTTTTAGCCAGGAAACAAATAATCGTATTGGAACACCCTCCCTACTCACCTGATCTGGCCCCCAATGATTTCTTTCTTTACCCAACGATAAAGGAAATATGGAAAGAAGATATTTTGATGACATTCAGGACATCAAGGGTAATACGATGAAAGCTCTGATGGCCATCCCAGTAAAAGAGTTCCCAAATTGCTTTGAAGGGTGGACTAGGTGCTGGCGTCGGTCCATAGCATCCCAAGGGGAGTGCTTTGAAGGTGACCATAGTGATATTCAGCAGTGAGGTAGATAGCACTTTTTCTAGGATGAGTTCACAAACTTAATTGTCTGGCCTCGGTTGAGGAGGGCAAGGGGCTTGGAGTCAGTGGTCAGTAAATGGCAGTGCCCTGGAAGAAAATCAGGAGAACATATTTAGGATAGCTGTGGCATTCTGGGCCTGTCTCTTTCCCACCTGAGGAAAAGTTCACCTTTCTGTTGTGGTTTTCAGTGTCATCCACCATGATGAGTGGTTGAATATTTCATGCCCCCCCCCCAGACATGTGAGCCCGTCTAAGACCCACCTGTGCCTTCCCCTGTTTGGGAGGGTGCTGTGAACACTGAGGGGTCCAGATGGATGCATGGGTCTCAGTAGTTCTGTGGGCACAGGGTGGCCTTTTTTCCCCTGTGAGCCGTCTCCCCAAAACCTTTACAGGAGGGCAGTGGCCCCAACTCTTGATCCTCCCACACAAAGAATTCTTACACCACTGTCAGTTCAGTTTCAGTTTCTTCCTGAAGATGAAAGCCTGAGAAAGGATAAAGTGTGTGGCCTGGTGGTCAGAACGCTTGGACTCCCTGGAGCAGCACGTGCAGTTTTCCAGAGAATGGGTCATACCATCATGTTGCCTTAGAAGGCCTGTGAGCCCCAGAGGTTTCCTCCACTCAGTCTTGGCCAACAGACTGAATATTTCTAATTCAGATAACAGAAGAATTTGGACTGAGGTCAAGTCAGTTGTGAAATTCTCTCTTTGGATTACTAGATCATTGCATAAAGAAATGTTAGGGTTTCCAGGCCCAGAGCCTGAAATTGTACCCGGACTCCAGCCCGCTGCTCTAGAAGTATGCCCTCTAGGTTCCAAAGGATCAAGAATGTGTCCCCTCCATGGGACAAAAGTTGCCTGACAAGAAAAGCTTGAGAATCAGGAGGCCAGCCATGGTTTCCTGCCTAGTGTAGATGAACGGTGCTATACAAGCACTTAACCTCTCACAGGCTCTAAGACAGGGGTAAAAACCCTGCATTGCCTGCTTCCTGGGAGGTCACGGGTATGAACGTGTGTTTCAAACACTGAGCTGTTACAAAGCTGTAAGTAAAGGTAGTTTGCCAATTGTGACCGCTACTGTGGATGGAGAGTTGATTTTACAATCAAGAGGCAGCCAATGAGGAGGCCATGCTCTTACTGTCCCTGGCTAAGGCAGCGATTTCTGAAGCAATGCCTTGAACATCGTAGCTTCTCATCAAAGTAAAAGTGACATGAGTTCGTCCAAATGAACAAACAGCGATGGTCCTCTCATCTCTACTTCAGCTTACCCCGGGACTTGGGATGCTGTGGTCCAGCTAGGCTGTTCGAAGGGGTTGTCCGTTCTGAGACCTCACACATCAGTACATTTGCCCATGAGCAGGGCTGGGCACCCATAAGGCAAAGTCCCATTAAATGAACCCCTTCTGCCCCAAAGGACATGAGAACCTGCTTCCTGGTGGACATCTGTGTTCATTTTAGCTCTGATCTTTCCCAGAGACTCTTCTTTGCTACTAGAAAGTATCTTTTCATTTTCTGGTTAAAAAACACACACACACAAAAACATTAGTGTAAAAAAAATCATTGGCTATCTCCACAATGATCCAATGAAGGCAACTGTCTAGACAATTCAGGTGAAACCCTTGGTGGATTCAGGCATCCTGTGCATTGATATGGGGGATGCAAACGGACAGAAAAACACAATGGCTAATACATATCACGTAGCTACTGTGTGCAAGACACTGGATGAATGTTTACACATATCCCTGCATTTAATTCTCACAGTGGCCCTGTGGGGTAATACTGTTATTGCATCCACTTTATAGATGAGAACACTGAGGGGCAGGGAGACCAGGGAACGTGTTCACACAGCTGGGAAGGTTCAGTGCTGGGACTTAACCCCAGCACTGTCTAATTCCAAAGTTCACCATGCAGTTATTTACCTCTTTGCCTTATTTTTCTCTCCAACTTATGATTGCCAGTCAATCTAAGAGAAAACATATCCCCTTTGCCTTCTAACTACCCACGTCACCTTTCTTCTGTTGGGCAGCCCTGGGTTAAATTCCACAGTGACGCTCACTGTGAAGGGAGAATGGGATTTGGGGTTGAGCTCTGGCCCAGTCAGGCCTTGAAACAATAAATAAGCACTCTGGCACCTGTCCTGGCAATGACGATGGCCCCGGCACTAAGGACGCTGCAGGTGCCCGTGGCAGTCCTTGGTGGGGGGCAGAGCTTAAAGGGTCAGGGACAGGATGTTCTGCCTCCATGGGGCACTCCCTGCAGCTGGCAGGGGTCCTGCCTCACCATGCCAGCACTGTGCCCCCAGCCCCAACCCCCCAGGCAATCCAGGGACAAAGCCAAGTCTCTTTTCTCACTTTCTTCTTCTTTGAAATGGGCTGAATGATGGGAAGCCGAGGGATGAAAGGATGAGAACATGTATTTTGCTGATTGTCTTAAAAGCCTCAGAATCAATGCATGCCTCCTTACCCCACACACCTTACAGAAATGCTCATCTCTGCTCCTTCTCACCTTAAATCAGCGCCGGAGTCAAGTCTTCCTGAAGACCCAGGCTGGGTTAGGGTACCCTCCCCCTGTGCATCATTAGTGCAACGGTGCGATTAGTGCATTTATTAGCAGTTTACTGGTCAGTATCCCCCTGGACTGGACACTCCAGGGTTTCCACCAGGATTTCCTGGTGCATAGCTGCTACTGTGCATGTTTGTTGATTTGAACCATTAAACTGAGCTGAAAAGAAGATCAATGTTCATTCCAAAAGTGGTGGTTTTTTTTGTTTTGTGAGTGTGTGTGTGTGTGTGTGTGTGTGTGTGTGTGGTTGTTGTTTTTTGTGTTTATTTTTAATACCCGACTCTTCTGTCTCTTAGGTGGAGCTATTCCTTAGAAATGTTAGTCAACTTTAGTAGTTTCTTTGCCTCGTTCAGATCTCTGGGTCATGACTTAGTGTTCCAGGGAATTCCAGGGGAAAAAAGTCATTTGCTTCTGCGAACCCAAATGTCCACTGTTCTGATAAAAGATCCCAGCTGTGACAAGGAGATAATTTACCTGAAACTAATGAGCAAAGCTAATTACTACAGTAGATTTGGGCAGGGACGGAGTGTACAAGAGCAGGCTGTTGGCAAATGTTCCCAGCCCTCCACCTTGGCATCGGAGCCAGTGAGACCACTAGACCTGCCAATGCCTTTTGGTCTCTTAATCGCCTGTTCAACAGCAAACAGACTTTCAGATCATGGTGTGGGGCTCTGTCGCTTGACAGGAGCCAAGAACAAATTTCTGTGGCTTGATCTTTTTTGTCCCTGGTCCCAGTATTTGTAAAAGATGTACTAAAACAATTAAAGCCTGACTGTCTTGAGGGTGTGGGATTTCGGATCCATCCATCACTTCCACAGCTTCATTCCTCACAACGCCTACCCAGTTCCTCTTTTCTAGAACAGGAAACCTACTTCTTTCTTTTTCCTTGCTCACAAATGGCTGGTTTCCATGGCTAAGGCTTATCTGTTCCGTTCTCTGCCTGGAGCCAAAGCCATGTCCCTCCTAATGCAACTCAAGCTCACCTGCCAGGAGATCAGTGCCACTGACCCCACCTGACGACGTTCATGTCTTTATTTGGCATCCTGAGCTGTGCTTGTAGCAGATGCCAAATCCCATTATAATGAACTATGTGGGGCATTCAAATTCTTTCCCTTTGGTCGAATTTTGTTGAAATTGACCTGAGAGGAGGTAATAGTGATGTAGGATGAGAATTAAATAACATAAAGGGCTTCGTCCAGTGCCTGGCACAATTTATATACATATTTTAGACATTTAATTTTTCACTACGCATCCTTAGAGCATGTATTGTGAAACCCAGTTCTGTTGTCTATACCGCACGAGAAAAAACAAAACAAAACAAAAATGCATACGTAAACCATATTCTCTGCTCTCAAAGAGTTTGCATTTTAGTGGGGAATGACAAGACACATATGTGTGACAAGCTAGAAGCAGTCCTCCTGTGATGCATAGGCTACAGGGACACAGGTGGCATGGAGAGGAGGCCGAAGGGATACTGGAACTTAAAGTGAGGCAAAGACAGACATGGATGAGGTTAATTGGAAAAGGTTCAATGGGGAAGGATAGTCTGAAAGTGTAGCTACTATTTTGCCGGAGACTATTGGAGGAGTCACCCTAGGCATGAGGAGAGGTGTGTGGAAGATGATGGTTACTAGAGATGATGGTTACCATGGCAACAAAGGATGAGAAAACTCTGAGGTGCAAGGTTTGATGGGCCATTGATAGGGTCTGCAGGAGCTGAGGGTATGATGGCACTTGAGGCTGGGTCATTAGTGAAACTGGCAAAGGCCTGAGCAATAGTGACTTCATGAGAGGGGTTGGTAGAAGGTGGGTATTTCAAAATCAGAGTAAGGAAAGCATTGGTTTTCCTTGGAATTCTGGATGAAGGAGCATTTACTCAGCTTAAGTTGGAAGAGTCAGAGATAGAGTCTCCATGTTTGAGAGAAATGGAGCTGAGAAAATGGCAAATTAGACCAAGGTGAT
>NW_017731581.1:401344-406529 GCF_001890085.2 Hipposideros armiger | reverse complement strand
CCCCCCCCCCAGCCCCAACACACACACACACAATTGACAAAATGACCCACTGCTGGCAGGATTGACTGGGCATGAGGGATGCTTGGCTAGGAACGGGTTGCAGGCAGACAGTGTCCTGCAGCTCAGGCCTAAAACAACAAAACCCAGAATGTGCTGACTTTCATCCCTCCTTTACTAGGAACCAAGCTGAGGAAGTTCCTTTCTCTGCCACAGCCAGGCTTTCCTACAAGGGGAGATGCTATGGGGCAGTGAGGGGAGAGAGTGGTGGCAATAACCGGGGGTGGGGTGGGTGGGGGAACAGGCACCCACGGCTTCTAAGATATGGAAGAAAGAAGAGGGAGGGTCCCACTCAGGGCCTTGATGGAGACCTAGGAAGCCAGGGCGGCTCCTCCTGCGCAAATGTAAATCCAGCTCTCTCTGGCCAGAGGCCCCTCCTCCTAATGAAGTCTTCCTCATTTGCAAATCTTTGTGTGTGTTTTTTTTTAAGATTTTATTGGGGGATTGGGGAAGAGAATAGTGTTGGGGAATTGGGGAAGGGGAACATTATGTTTTTCCAGGACCCTTCAGTCTCAGTTGTGGAGGGCACAACTCAGCTCCAAGTCCAGTTGCTTTCGATCTAGTTGCGAGTGGGCATAGCCCACCATCCCATGCGGGAGTCGAATAGGCAGCCTTGTTGTTAAGAGCACATGCTCTCACCAGCTCAGTGGCAGCTCAGCGGCAGTTCAGCTTGGGTGCAGCTCACTGGCCCATGTGGGAACGGAACGGGCAACTCTATTGCTCAGAGCTCGCACTCTAACCAACTGAGCCACCGACCAGTCAGCAAATCATTTTAAAAACTCTCTTCTGCCTGCTCAGGTTGCTCTTTCACATACCTGCTCAGATCCGAATCCAGCTATTTCTTCTTTGTCAACCAGCTGTGTCTCAAAAAATCCAAGAGGCTGTGTCAGGGGTTACCTAACTGATGATTCTTCACCTTTTCTCTTTTTCTTTATGTCCTAAAATAGTGATTCTCCAAGTGTGGTTCCTGAACCGGGAGTATCAGGATGACCTGGTAGAGATGCTAATTCTTGGACTCCACCCCAGACCTACTGAATCAGAAACTTGGGGGCTGAGGTTGGTAATCTGCATTTTAGCGAGTCCTCCTGCATGACACTAATGATCACTAAAATGTGAGAAGCGCTCTCCTTGAGACACATGGCTGACGTATGGCCCTTGGCCAGAGCCCAGACTTTCAGAGTTGACACCTATGTATTGGACGGCGTACCATCTTTGCAAAGGAAAGCAACAGTAACTCTCTTATATTCAATACCCTTCCTTCCTACACACACACACACACACACACACACACACACACAAATACACATAAAGGAGAAAAATGCTTTGCTTCTCATTCCTCTTCTACTTAACATCTGTTATCCACGCTTTGAGTTGTTTGAACAAGAGAACCGGCGTTAGAATAAACTTGCTTGCAGGGTGTCTGGAAGGCAGGTGCGGCCCACTACTTTTAATGCAAGCTGAGAACAAACACAGCACACGGAGCCCAAATCAGCCTGCTGCTGCTAGAGACAGAGGTGGGATTTATGTTTTGCTGGGATGATGCCCCCTGAGGTGCTGCCTTACCTTGGGGCTTTAATTAGAAGCAGCAGTGGCCCTCCGGCCTGCTGAGTCTCTATTTGATGTGATTGCACAAAAGAGCTGAGATGGAAAACTCGGCCTTTTGTTATTTCACACATTCTGGAAAGCTTTTCATGAAAGCCCCTTTCCAGTTTCTTACTTGCTGTCACATGCACCAGAGTAATTGTAGACCGATTTACACAGGGCAAACGGTTGGTAATATCTGTTTTTTCCATGTTTGCCATAGATGATCAGGTTCAATTCATGTCATCTTGGCCCCGCCTCGTCTCTGTCACATGGGCCTACCCCTCCCCAGTCACCTTCCCATTTATTCATCATAGCTCTGCCTTCCCCTCCACCCTGTGGGACTGTCTCCTTTCCCCTTGATTCTTTTCAAGGGATGTCTTAGTGTCTAGTATTGGTGTGGAAGCTTGAACATTTTAAAAAATTTTTTTCAATATTAAAAGCAAAACTATCCATTCGCGATGTGGGTGTTTTAACTTCATAATCAGACCCCCGAATTGACCTGATAAATCGAACGAAAGGGCTGCGGAGTTTTTTTGTGTGTTTTTGTTTGTGTCAATATAGACAACAGAGGCTATGAGCTCACTGAAGGAACAATACAAAGCTAGGAAGAGGAGCGATGTGGTTGTCTTCCTGGATTGGCCATGTGTGTTGTGGAAACGAGTTCATGGGCTTAGCCCAGGGCAGCTCTTGGCTCAAAGTCCTTACTGACTGTCCACGGTGAGGCACTTGACTGCATAGCAGAGTACCCTTACCCGGGGTTAACAGGAAACACATAAGAACTGATGTCTTCTGACATATCAAGGGGGTCTTGCACTTACAGCCTCAGCGTTGCATTGATTGAACAAAGTCTCTCGCGCTCTGTCTTGATTCTCTGGGTTTTTAAATCATGGAGTACTTTTATTTATTTTTGTTTTCTAACTCACTTAACTCCCTCTAAGTACAAAAGGGAATTTATTGGAAGAATGCTGGAGTATCTCACAGATCCGAAGGCCAAGAACTACAGCATGAGCTTCATGAAAGGCCTGGAACAAGGAAGTGGATAGGAAGTCATCAAAAAACTACATAATTGGCTATTTCATCCTCAGTTTTCTTTCACTTGGGGCCACCTGGACACTTCAGTTCTTTCTCCGTGTTTGATTCATGGTTCTTTTTCTCTGTAGACCAGCTTTTACTTCTTTGGCATGAGCACGGACAAACATGGTTGCCACAAAATGGCAGACTTTGATCCTAGGTTCCAGTGGGAGCCTGGAGCGTGTCCCAATTCCCAGTAGCAGAGAAGCTGAGTAGGGTAGGCTGGGTGAGCTGTGACCTTGGCTGTGGCCACATCTGTGTGATACCAACATCACTGCGACATTTCATTTCACTACGTGGGGATTTGTTCTGTGAAGAAAAATGATCTCAAATCTGGAAATAAGACTAAAGGACAGCAGCATGTCCTTGCAATGTTATACTTGAGCATTGTTTAAAAGTGGGTTCTTTAATTACCTAGGGGAGCATATAAAGGCCCATACTCTGTCCAGTAGCATGATGATTTATAGATGTTTCTCTAGTAGATATTAAAATATTTCTATCTGATGGAAACTATAACCAAAGGTTATAGTTTTATTGGCCATAGCACATTAACTAGTTTTTTTTTTTTTTTTNAAAAAAAATGTTGAGACATCAAGATAAACATAGGACCTGTATCTCTTAAACATTTTATTTTAAACCACTAAATATACATTCATTCCCTAATATTTTAATGTTGAGTCTAAGCTTTTTCTTTGACCATGGATGTGCCGATCGGAGTTCCCTCTCTTCTCTCCTCTATGAACCACATTCATAATGGATCAATAATGGCCACACATCCTTTGCTATTCTTCCCAATGAGAGGTGAAGTCCAGTTTTCTTCTACGTGAATCTGGGCTTGCCTTTGTGATTTTTCTTGACCAGTTGAAGGCAGCAGAAGTGGCATTCTGGGATTTCCATGGCTGGACTTGAAGTTCCCTGCTGGGTCCTTTGGAATATCTACCCTCCGTGCGCTCGGAGCTCCATGAGGCTCACTACCTCACGTTCCCAAGCTTTAAAAAGTCACATATAGGTGTCCCAGAGGACAGTTCCCGCTGAGTTCAGTCTTCAGGTCATCCCCACGAAGGTGTAAGACAAGTGAGTGATGCTGTCTTGGGTCCTCCTTCATAGATACCATGCGGAACAGAAAAATCGAACGGCTGAGCCCTGTCTGAATTCCTAACCCACAAAACTGCGAGATTTAAAACAATGGTAGTTGTTTTAAGCCACCGAGTTTCAGGATAGTTTGTTATGTAACCGATACCTGGGAACTTGGCTGTAAATCGGGGTGGCCACATACTCATAGGGTTGGGAAACCTGGAGATCAGGTGGTTCACTGTCTGATTTGCATATAATTCTGAATATTGTCAGAGACCTCCAGAAACTGACAGAAACTTCTGTGATCAACGAGAAGGTGCCTGAGCCTCTCCATTCAATTTCATCTTTCCTGCCTTTGAACGTGAAGGGTCTCCTCTATTTACCTTTCCTAGATAACCTTGCTGGAAAAGTGCCGGCAAGCAGAGTTAGATGTATGGACGGTCAGCCACATCATGCCACCCTGTAAAGTTGTTTCAAGAAGCTGTTCTTCAGTGGTTGGTGTCTGTTTGCCTCCCCAGAGCCCTGGAGAGTCTCTGAGGTCAGGGACTGCATTTCCTGTTTGTCTGACTTCACTCCTCTTCCTTTCCTTCCATGGGCCTCTAATAGAGAGGCTTCCTCCAGTCTAGTGCGGGCGGTGGCCCAGTGTAGGGAAAGCTCAGAGCTTCCTACCTGAATGCTAAGACTCCTATAGATAATCCCATGACCAGATCCAGTCCCAGGGGCCTATAACCAGCGTGGTTGCTCAGGGCCCCAAGCAGAGAGGAGCCCCATGCTTCATTTAATGCTGTGCTATTGCCATCTTGAAATTCTTAGTAGTCCTTGAACAAAGGACTCTGCATTTTCATTTTACACTAGGCCTTGAAAATCATATAGTTGGTCTTGTCCACGACTCATACTGTGTACAGTTGAGACCAGGAGCCACGGCTGTTTCTTTCAGCCTGTACTATCTCACTGAGAGCCAGTAGGGAGGTGGCGTCAGTGAGGAAGGAATATCCATATGGAAAAATGAATGCTGTTCCTGTTTCCTCTGTTAAAAGAGAAACTGAGGGATATTAACATTTTTAAGAGTTTGCGCAGAAATCGATTTGAAAGGGGCGGCACCAAATCGGAAGTAGTTAGTGGTTAGCTTTCCCCTGACAGGAGCCAGGAGAAGGACTTCTTCTATAGAGAAGGTGCTGAAACAAAGAAAGGAAATAATTTGATTGGCTTACAGCCCAGCTGGCTGTTTGTGATTGGCTGTCCTTAGCGTTTTGATTTCATAACTTTGAGTTATTTACAAGCTTAGGTTTTGGTTTTCTTGCATAGGTGCCATGGCATTAGAGACACCCCAGTCTAAATGCTTCCTTGTTTAATTAATTTGACACCCATGACAGATCCCTTCGCCACGCCCGCCTCCCCC
>NW_017731581.1:386610-397784 GCF_001890085.2 Hipposideros armiger | reverse complement strand
AGCTGTGGAGGGCAGTGTCACTGGCCCTCATATGTGGGATCCGAACCGGGGCCCTCTGGCGTCCCAAGCCAGTTCTTAACCATTGCGCCACTTGGCCGGCCCGCACATTAACTAGTTTTGTACTTAACTTAGCAATCTTATTCCAACATCTTTCTTTAATGACTACATAATCTTTCATCTTATACTCCTGCTTTGAATCAGCTCTTTGCTGATTTCCTCATGAATAAGTTGAATGACTCTTAACATGTGCTTATTTCGTATTGGTATGAGAATCATGTTTTTAACTTTTTGGAAATTATATTTTGCTAGTTCTTAGGAAAAGGGAAGGAGGATTGGTGTGACACCTCAAAGGTGTTCCCTATCTTCCTTTTTGGTTCCTGTATATTTCCTGTTTTTTGATGGCTTCCACATTTTACCAATGGGCTAGTCTTTTGCTTTAAGGAGAGTCTACTGTTAGTAAATTGTCTCAGTTTTTGTTGGTCTGAAATATATGCATTTCATCCATGTTCCTGAAAGAAACTATCATTGATTATACATTCTAAGTTGACTATTCACACATTGAAAATATTATTCCACTGGCTTCTGGCTTCCTTTGTTGCTGTTGAAAAGTTAGAAAATAATCTAATAGCTATTCCATGATAGGTAATTTTTCTTTTCTCTCTGGTTGCTTTTAAGATCTTCTTTTCTCCTCTGGTATGCTGTATTTTGACTATAAGAATCTTAATATAGATTTTTTTTCTTATTTGAACTTCTTGGAATTCATGGGGCATCCTGACTCTGAGGATTTGTGGTTTTCATCAATTCTTGGAAAAATTCAGTTACTAGCTCTTCAAATATGACTACTTCCTATTATTTATATTATCTTATTCCTGAATTCCAAGTAACTCTATGTTAAATATTCTTACTTTATCATTCATGTCACTTAACTTCTATTTCATCATCAATTTTTTTTTCTCTGTTTTCTGTTCTGGATAATTTCTCCAAATCTATCTTCCAGTTTACTAATGCTTACTTCAGTAGTGGTTAATATTCTCTTCTACCCAATAAACATATGAAAATGTATTTAATATCATTATAACCAGCAAAATGCAAATGGAAATTATTATACTCCCATCAGAAAGGCTAAAATTTAAAAGAAAGACAATTCCAAGTGTTGGTAAGACTGTTGAGTAGTAGTTACACTGCTGGTGGGAGTGTAATTTGGTATGACTGTTTTAGAAAACAATTACCGCTATTAACTAATGTTGAAGATTTTCATACCCTTTGAGCTAGTTAATAATGCACTAATAGGTATATAATTAACAGAAATAGAGGCACACATACTCTAAGAGACTTATAAGATTGTTCATAGCAACATTATTTATAATGAACTCCAACTGGAAACAACTCAAATGTCCATTAAGAGTATAATGATAAATCAATCAATATATATTCATAGAATGGCAAACTATAAGCAACAAAAATGAGCAGACTACCTATGAACGATGTAGCTGCATCTCACAAGCATAATGTTGAGTGAATAAAATCAGACTCCTAAAAATATTTGTATGAGTCCATTTACAAACAAAAAGCCAAACCAAAAAATTTTGCAAAACTAAACTTGTGTTTAGGGGCAAACACTAAGGTGTTAATACTATTAAAAAAGGAAAAGATAACCATAAAAGTCAGGATAATGGTTTGCTTTGGAGAGGGTGGCATAGTGTAGTGACTGGGAAGGAACACTCAGGAGTTTTCTGGGGTACAAGTAATATTCTATATTTTTACCTAATTGGTGGTTACTTGGATATTCATTTTGTAATAAATCATAGGGCTAGATACTGTCTTGTGGAAAATGAAATGCTTTAGTAGTATAATTATAATACTGCATATCTAAATTTGTGATGGGCAGGTAAGGTTATATTGAAGGGAGTTTTATAGCCTTAAATGCTTACATTATGAAATAAGAATGGCTAAAATCAAAGAATTGAGCTTCCAATTTAAGAAGTTAATAAAAAAACATTAAAATAGTCTAAAGAAAGTAGAATGAAGAAAATTACAAAGATCTGAGAAGAAATTAATGAAGTAGTAAACAAATATAGAATAAAATAGAGAATTAAAAAAAATGATGACCAGTACAAAAAGTTTGTTCTTTTTTGTGACTAATTAAATTAACAAACTTCCAGCAAGGCTGATAAAGACATAAAGAGAGAAGACAGAAATAATCAATACTAGGAGGAAAAAAGGGCACAAATTTATGCCAATAACACAGAAACTTAGGTGAAATGGAAAAATCAATGGGAAAATATGTTATTAAAACTGACTTCAAAATGAAAGAAAAATTAAATAGTTCTGTAATCATTGAATCAAATAAATTGAATTAGTATTTAGTACAAAATTTTCCCATTATGAAAATGCCAGGCCTCAGTAGTTTTATAAGTAGGCTTCATCAGATTAAAGAAACATTATTAAAATAGTGCACAAACCTTATAGAGAATAGAAAAGGAGGAAACACTCCCCAGCTCAGCTTATGAAACTAATAAAAACTTTTCATAGCAAAAGCAGATGAGGGCAGTATGAGAAAGGAAGATTATAAGCTGATTTTCCTCATGAACATAGATACAAATATCCTAAAGAAAATACTAGTAAACTAAATGAACAGTATATAAAGAGACAACAAATCATGACCAAATTGGAAGGAAGGTTTTTCCCAGAAATGCAAGACTGGTTCAACATTTGAAATTGACTGATATAATCTACCACATTCACAGATCAAATGAGAAAATTCACATGCCGTTCTCACAATAAAAGCAGAAAAACTGCTTGATAAAGGCCAACATCAACTTATGATATAGACGCTTACTTAGCAAACCAGGAATAGAAGGGAGCTTTCTGAACCTTGTAAAGGACATCTATATATAAAAAATAACTTACAGCAAATGCTACACTTAATGATGAAGTAGAAAAAGCAGGTTCTTTAACAAGCAGAAATAACACAAGGATTTCTGCTTTTACCAGTTCCTAGCCAGTACAATAAGACACAAAGAAAAAAAAAAGATTTATAAGGTATAAGGATTAGAAAGGAAGAAACAAAACTGTCATTATTCATAGATGATATAATTGTTTGCATAGAATCACAGGAAGTTGTTAGGATTAATAAGAGACCTTAGCAAGGCTGCCAATTACAAACGCAATATAAACAAGTCAACTGCATTTTTATATACCAGTAACAATTGGAAAATTTAATTTGATAAAGGTTTCATTTACAATAGCAATAAAATATAAGGAAATTATGTCTATTTTTTCCAAATTGGAGCTAGAGCTTTAAAGCATTTCCAATAAAAATACCAACATGGTTTTTCATGGAAGTTGGCAAGATGATTCTAATAGTTATGTGGAAGGGCAAACGTCCAAGACTAGCCAACACAGTCTAGAAGAAAAACGGACAGGGGAGGGATTTACCCTATGAGAGTTATCATGCTTCATTATAAAGCAATACTAATTAAGTAAGGGGGGGGTTAGCCCAGGGATAGACAAAAAGACCACTGGAAAAAGACAGACAGAGTCCAGACACAGACAAAAGCACATTTAAAAAGTTGATAAAATAACAGAAGTGGCATTCCGGAAAAGTGGGGGAGTGCTAGAGTAGGTGATAATTGTCCATATGGAAAAGTCAATGAAATCGTATCCCCGTCATTCCATGTGCAAAAACCAAGTCCGGATTGACTAAGGACTCAAAAGGAGAAGGTAAAACTTTGAACTTTTTAGAAAAAAAACATAGACCATATTGAAGGCTTGAGGGTAGGGAAGGATTTCTTAAAAGTACAAGCCATCAGCGACAAGACTGATAGTTCTGCTCCCTTCACTAAGAATTCATAAGACTCCAGAAAAAGAGCAAGAATAAAAGCTCCAGACAGGGAGAAGACATTTGTAACACATGTCAACAAACAAGATAATTATCTATTACTCCTAAAAATCACTAAGAAACCGATACACCACATAACATACAGGCCGAGAAGACATGAGAGCAGGAACATTGTAGAAAAGGAAACACAGGTAAGAACATATGAAAAGTGCTCAGCTTCACTGTTAATCATGGCATGCAAATTAAAACAAGGAGGAGATACTGTTTTATGCCACTGGACTGGCAAAAATGAACAATTCAGACAATACCATGGATGTAGAGCAAAGTACTACTGGTGGGAGTGCATATTTGTACTTTGGGAAAAAAAGTTGGCATTATCTAGGAAAGCTGAAGATGTGAAATCCCACAATGCCCCAGAAATCCCACTCTGTTCCCCCTAGAGAAATTCTTCCATCTGAGCATTAGGAGAGATGTGGAAGAATTTTCATGAAACAAACAAACAAAAAAAGAATTTTCATAGCAGGACTGTTGCTAATAACAAAAAACCCACACACATCCACCCAGGAGAAAATGAGTATATAAATTGCGCTGCACACACTGAAAAGTAAATGACAGCTCATGCATTAACCTGGAAAAACAAAATCACAGCAAACGGTGTTCAGTGAAAGGAGCCATTCACAAATGAACACATACCTAATGACTCCATTTATATAACGTTTGCGAACATGAAGGAAACCAAACAAGGTTTCATTCAGGCCTATACATACACGCTGAGCTATGTTTGAGGCAGGCCTCATAATAGACCCCGTCTACAGGCTAGGCTCTTGGCTGCCTACCAATTTTGGCAAGAGGACCCTTACCTGCTTCTTGGAGAGATTAAGGGACTGAGTCAGGACCACCAGCATCCTCAGGCCTGCCCATGTTCTTTGCTATAGACCTGGGGAGTTTCCAATACTACATGAAGATCAGTGTGGCTGTCTGAACGCTACCATCCTGCCAGAGAGGGCCAGTTAACAGTCTCTATCTTTATTCTTAGTCCATGGCTGAGCTCTCGGGTTGAGCCAGGCCCTAATGTAGGCAGGGAAATGTATAGCTTCCTAAATTCCAAATAAGATGCCTTGATGTGAATTTAGTCCTTGTTCAAACCAATCACCCTGGTTCTAGGGTTCTTTTATCTTGCATCTACATCAGACCGACAGGGCACTATTTTTTTATTTCACAAACTAGAATGCTCTCCGAGAGGTACACCAGGATTTGGGTACAACCAAATTGAAAGTCTGTAAGCCTGGTCCTGCCTGCTGTAGCCACTGCAAGACAGTTTCCGGCCGTGTCATGTTCAGGCAGATGTGCTACTCCTCCTCCCTGGTGAGGGGCTCCCCACATCTGGCCCTCTTCCTGCCTTGCCAAGGCAACTGTCTGGTGGGATATTGAAGGGGAGGAGGGCGGGTGACAAGAGAAAGCAAAGGAGGACAAGTCAGGAGGTGGGAGGAGAGGGGAGAGGGAGGGGAGGGGACCCGGGCAGGCCTTGAAATGAAGCTCTTCACTGGCTGATCCAAGTCTCCTTTTGCAATATGCCGAGGCCTTTCCCAGCAAGTCCCCAGACAGACCCACCATTCATCTGATCAGTGCATTTTCCCTGTTCATCAGCCAACAGCTCCTGGAACTCGGGCTAAGAAACACGGTCCAATGGGCAGGCCCTTCTTCGCCCACTGACGCCAGTGGCTGTCAGGAGGTGACATCAGGCCTAAAAATAGCCTCCGCCTTACCCCAACCCTTCCTGGGCCTGCGCTTTCCAGGGACTCCCTCCCCATATTGACTTGGTCTGGGACAGGGAGGGTATTTCTGGAAGAATTACTATTTCTATCCTGGCTGCTTGCTTTCTTCCAAGTAAGGCAACTTGAAAACACTTGCCTTCAATGAAACAGTCATTCAGTATGAAAAGATGTGATTGCTGCGAAGTTTGAACACCTGATTCAAATCCGAGCTCAATCAGAGGCCAAGTTCCCATCAGTGGGGTGAAGTGTGACATACAAACACACATAATTATATGAGAGCCGGAAGCTAAGAATGGGCCCACCTGCAAATTACTGGGCGGAGCTGCCTGAGAGCAGCTCAATTCAGTGCTTGTAATTCTGACGTTCGATAAACTCAGTGACACTTTGAGCTCAAAAAGAGTAAGCCCAAAATAACAGTAAACCTTTAAACCTTTTCTGAGTTCACAGGCGACGGACTTAAAAATCATATAAAAGCGACCATTGAATTAAAATATGAAAACGTGTACAGCAGGTCCCTGAATAACGTCACGTTGTTCAGCGCCCTTTTGGTATGTTGATGGGATGCTGTAGAGCGTAACTTTTGTTTATATCAATTAGCCTGTGGTCAGACTGGCTTCATTATATGTCATTTTGCTTCCTACCGCCACCTCCACCTGCTTCTCCTTGGATGGCTCTCACTTTACCTGTCCAACCTCATTTTATTATTATTATTATTTTTTTGCAGCTACTCATAGTGTACTTCCTGTTCTCATCACGTAAGAATTTGATCACGCTGTTGCCCCTGCCCTGACACAGGCTGATTGCTTTTTTTCCTTCTCCCTCCCTGTATTCTGACTACCATTCTCATAACTGGGGCTCCATTACTCAACGTGACATTCCCCTTCTAGCTCATAGCCCAGCATGCAGGGAAAGGGGAAGGAAGGCATTAGGGAAACAGAGGGCTCACTTCCACCCCTGTGATCGGCTTGTCCTAGCCACCCACCGTTTCCTGTCTGCTGTTCTCCCCTCTTCTCCAGCAATCCAGGTCTTAAACTTCCTATCTTTGAGGCTCAGCTTTCACTGGGGCCTTCCCCCTTGGGGACACCTTACTCATCTTCTGAACTCCTTCAAACACCTGTAGAGACCGTTTCTATGACTCATGTACTTTATGAGGAAACATGCTGGTACAATTATTTTCCTACTGGTCATGCCCAGTGTCCAGGGAAAAGTTAAGAGGATCCAGTTAAAGATTTGCTGCCAGAGATTGAAGCACATGGACAGCTCACATCTCTTGGCATCTCCTCGTGTGTTTTCTAACTGATGGTGGAAGAAAAGGCTTGAACTCTGCTGCCTCAAATTTCCTCTCTTTAACCTCATCATTCATTTATCAAATCTTTGCTGAGCACCTACTGTGTGCTGGGGGATACATTTTAGTCTTTGAGGGCTCAGGTGAATAAAGCACAGCTCCTGGCTTCCGAGAGCTTACAGTTTAGGAGAAAATAGCCATGGAGTAAGAGCATTATAGTGTGGTGTTATTAGTGCGTTGATAAAAGATAGGCACAGGAAATTGATGAAGAAATAATGATGGGCACTCAGGGTAGTAGGAGAGTCAGAGAACGCTTCTTGGAAGAGGTGACCACTTACTTGTGTCTTGAAGAGTGAATGTGGCTTGGGCAGACCAAGAAGGCACACTAGTGGGGTGAGGGAGGACGGTGACTCCAGACAGATGGAGGGGCACTGCTTCCTTCATGCCCCTCCCCAGGTCTCTCCTTTGTCCCTGCTATCTTGGGACACCTGGCTGGAATATAGGAACGATTACAGCAAGAGCTTAGCCACCCAGAAAGAGAGCAAAACTCTCCTTTCCAAACAAGCGCTTGCTTAGCACACAAGGCTAGGGAGTAGATAGGTCAACAGCAGTCAAGGCTTGGATTGCCTCCATTTCGCCATTTTAACTCAGAGAGTGACAGCCCAAGTCAAGATATTTTGTTGCTGCAGTGGCTTAAATAGCCACAGTTCTTATGGAAGGAAAGTACTTCATCAATTTACTTACGTCCGTGATATCTAAGACATAAGAACTACCCAGCACACATCCAATGGTAAGCTAGCCAGTGGTGGAGCATGAAAAGTTGCTTCTGAAGAACTATACAACACCACCATCACGCTTAAAAGTACAAATTATGGAGAACTGGAGGGAGATGTCAGAGGCATTTTAGGCTTTTTTTCTTCTGTGTTCTTGCTCCAAAAGGAATTTTTTTCTTAAGATATGATTGCAAATTATTTAGTTGTATCTTCATAATGAGTATTGAGTTTGCATAAACTCATTAAAAATTTACTATATGGTTTGGGAGATAAGCTTTAGTTTCCCAAAGAAAGATTTTCTTCGGCCAGGCTGTCTATTTTTATCTTTTTAAATCCAGGGATGGTTGGGGTGGGGCTCCAAAGCAGGGACTATGAGCTGACAATTCACTGTCCCTTGTCCTGGGGCTGACACTCATGGGTTGGGGGGTGGAATGCCAGCATAGTGGCCCCCTGTGCAATATGCATAGAGCAGCCTAATTTATGTTTATGAAAGGACGTTTTGTAAGAGTGGCTTTAACAACTGGTGTGAAGCCAGGGAAATAACATTTAATCCCCTTGTTCAGCATATTCTTTTTAAAAAGTTACCATTTTCTTTTTAAAATAGGTAATACAGTTACGTAGTTCAAAAATGAAAACTATACCTAGCTACAGAAAATGGCTTCTTCCCAAATCTGTCCCCAATAATTCCCCCCAGTTTCTATTCTCCCAGCAGGTATCCGGTACTATTTAGTTTCTTGGGGTGTCCTTTAAGAGGTATTCTTAAAGCATACAAACAGGTATGAATATAGTCTTTCATCTTCTAACTTGAAGAAAACACAGCTAACAGTTTTCCCTGTATTCTGTGCCTTACTTTTTCCTCTTTACATCTTATCTTGGAGAACTTTCCGTATCAGTTCTTTAAGAATTTCCTCATTCCTTTTTAGAGCTGTGTAGTGTTCCATTTTGGAGCTGTACCATAATTTATTTCATCAGCTTCTTATTTGTGTACATCTAGGTTGATTCCAATCTTTTGCATGCAATGCTTCAATAAATAATTTTGTACGTAGGTCATTTTGCACGTGTGAAAAAATAACTGACAGCTAAATCGCTGGAAGTGGAATTGTTGGACCAAAGGGAACATGCCTTGGTGATTTAATAGATATTGCCAAATTGCTTCTGAACAGATAGTATCCATTCAAACTCCCACTAACCATGAATGAAAGGACGTGTTTCCTCTACATGCTTCTGCCTTATTAAACGTTTAGATTGGTGCCAATTTGTTAAGTAGGAAAATGGTGTCTCAGTGGCTTTAATTTACATCTTTTATAAGGAGTGAGGTAGAGAATTTGTATTTCCTGTTTAGTGGGCTATCCTTGCCCATTTTTCTTTGAGTCACTGATGTTTTCAATTGTCAGTTTGTAAGAGTTTTTTGTATATGTAGGATGTGAGTTGCAAATGTTTTTCTATTTGTCATTTGTCTTTGTTCATAATAGTTCATTTGGCTGTTTCTTTTTATCCATGCAGAAGTTTCAATTTTTCATAAAGTGAAAAATTGTAATTTTTTTTCATAACATCTGGATATTGAATCATTTTAGAAAATGATTCTGAGGTTATAAATGAGTTCTTCCGTGTTTTCTGATAGGTTTTTTTTGTCATTATATTTAAATTTTTGATCAGTTTGAAAATTATCCTGGTGTGTGACATAAGGTATGGCTTACAAACTTTTTCCAAATGGACTACCCAGTTGTAATAGCATTTTTTATTTAGAAGTCCATGTTTTTCCCACTGATTCTGCAAATTTATTATATACCAAATTTTTCAACGTATTTGAGACTATTTCTGCACTTTCTATTGTTACAGTCTTCTTGTTTATACACTAGTACCACGCAATTTAAAAATTTGAGGCTTAATAATATATGTAAATACTTTTCATGGCTCTAGCTTTTCCTACTTTATTTTTTACTGAGGACTTTAGAATCATCTCATGTATCTCCAGAAAAAAAGTCTGTTGGTATTTATATTGATATAATGTTAAATTTATGAATTTATTTAGAGAATATTGACACATCACAACATAATATGTCTTTCTATTTGTTCAAGTCGTCGTTTGTTTTCCTCAGAACTGTTTTCAATTTTTCTTCCTATAGGCCTCGAATTTTTTTGGTGAAGTTTATTTTCTTGTTTTCTTCTCTCTGTTCCTTTTTACTTCTCTGGTAAATGGGGCCTTTTCCCCCTTTATATCTTCCAACTGGTTATTGTTTCTTAATTCTGTAGCCTGTGACCTTACTAAATATTCATATTTTTGAGGTAGTTTTTCTTGGGTTGTCTAGTGTATTATTATAGAATCCCTAAATAGTGCTGTTTTGTTTGTTCTTCTCCAGTTGTTATATCTTTACCTACTTTCCCTGATCTTGTTCTAGCAAAGTGAATGGAATGGTTCTTTAGTTATACACATGCAAAGCAAGTTCCCTGTAATAGAGAGAGTTTGGGCACGTTTACATCCGCAGCACAGGCATGTCCAGGGAGGGAATGCATTGAGACTCTAAGCCCTTCTTTAGAAAATTTAGGTGGGAATGTAAATTAATACAGGCACTATGGGAAACAGTATGGAGGCTGTTAAAATTAAAAATAGAACTACCATGTGACCCAGCAATTCCACTTCTGGGCATTTATTCAAAGGAAACAGAATCATTGTCTCAAAAAGATAGCTGCACCCCCATGTTCATTGTAGCATTATTTACAATAGCCATGACATGGAGACAACCACCCATTGATAGATGAATGGATACAGAAGATGTGAGATATATATATATTATATATATACAATATATATAATATATGTACTATATATACATATATACATAAACATGTATGTATATATACATATATAACTCATATATATTTAAAATTTACATATATTTGTGTGTGTGTGTGTGTGTGTGTGTGTGTGTGTGTGTGTATGTATATGTATATACACAAGTCCATTCAGAACTTGCTGATCTTATAACTGGAAGTATGTACCCTTTGACCAATAACTCCCCACTTTTCCCATCCCTACCTCCTGGTATCCATCACTCTACTCTCTGTATCTCTGAGTTTGGCATTTTTAGATTCCACATATAAATGATGTCACACAGCATTTGTCTTTCTCTGTCTGAATTTATTTCACTTAGTATAATGTCAAGATTCCTTCAAATTATAGAAAATGACAGGATTGCTTAGCAAATTCTTTCTTATAGCTGAATAATATTCGTGTGTGTGTGTGTGTGTGTGTGTGTGTGTGTGACATCTTCTTTCTCCATTTATCTGTTGATGGACATTTAGGCTGTTTCCATATCTTGACTGTTAGGAATAATGCTTCAATGAACATGGGGGAGCAGATATCTCTTTGAGATACTGATTTCATTTCTTCTGGATATATAGTGAGAAGAGGAATCACTGGATCATAAGGTAGTTCTAGTTTTATTTTACTTTTTTAATATGGAACACTTTACAAATTTGCGTGTCATCCTTGCGCAGGG
>NW_017731581.1:384451-385585 GCF_001890085.2 Hipposideros armiger | reverse complement strand
ACATATCAGAATTTTAAGAGCTCAGGGAGCGTTTCCAAGTCCCCATTGCTCAGGCTTCTTGTCCCAGAAACCCTGATTCAGTGAGGCTGGGTCGGGGCCCAGTGAGTGACTAAGATGTCCTGCCCAGGTTAGAAACCACCAAGCTGGGCTTTCCCCTGCCCAGTCCCTAGGGAGCTGGGTGACCTTTGGCAAATCACTTTGCTCTGGACTGCAGCTTCCTCATCTCTAAAATCAGAATGATTGGAGGTCTCCAAACCTGGCTGCAAATCAGTAGCTCTCAGGGAGCTTTAGAAATATAGATTCCTGGACAGCCAGGTGGATCAGTTGGTTAGAGAGCGTGCTCTGAACAACAAGGTTGCCGGTTCGATTCCCACATGGGCCAGTGAGCTGCACCCTCCACAACTAGATTGAAGACAATGACTTGACTTGGAGCTGATGGGTCCTGGAAAAAACACACAGTTACCTAATAAAAATTAAAAAAAAAAAGAAAAAAGAAAAGAAATACAGATTTCTGAGTACCGCTCAAACTCACTGAGTCTGAATCTCTGAGACCAGGGCCTAGAAGCCTGTACTTTTTAAGTTGTAAAATACATGACATAAATTTTTACCATTTTGACTCTTTTTAATTGTACAGTTCAGTAGTGTTAAGTATATTCACATTGCTGTGCAACCCATCTCCAGAAGTCTTTCACTTGCAAAACTGAAACTCTCTACCCATTAGATCACAATTCCCATTCTCTTCTCCCCCAGCCCCTGACAACTAGTATTCTACTTTCTGTCTCTGTGAACTTGACTGCTCCAGGTAACTCATAATTACTGGATTCGTAAAGGATTTGTCTTCTTGTGAGAGGCTTCTTTCACTTAGCATAATGTCCTCAAGCTTTATCCACGTTGTAACATATTGCAGAATGTCCTTCCTTTTCAAGGCTGAATAATATCCCATTGTATTGCATACGCCACATTGGGCTCATCCATTCACCTATCCATGGACACCTAGGTTGTTTCCGCATTTTAGTTATTGTGAATAATGCTGCTATGAGCTTAGGTGTACAAATATTTCTTTGAGATCCTGCTTTCAATTCTTTTAGGTGTAAACCCAGAAGAGGAATTGCTGGGTCATATGGTAATTCTATT
>NW_017731581.1:379231-382776 GCF_001890085.2 Hipposideros armiger | reverse complement strand
GTTCTGCCTTTCACCTCCCCTCTTCAACATAGAATATGTATTAGAACAGCAGGCTCTCCTGGCCTCTCTGACGCTGACTTCCGTCTTGGAAGTTGGCAATGACTGAGCTAGAGAACTGATTTGAAAACCGGGGTGCATCGAGGAGAAGGTCATTGGAGAAGAATGTATATATCCATAAAATGAACAACACACTGAGCACAGTCACTGACATTTATACAGTGTTTTGCTCAGAGCTGGCTGTTCGAAGCCTTTTCCGTTTTGCAGAAGAGAAAATGGAAGCCCTGAGAGGGTGGTGACTCGCCCACAGTCACACAGCTCGTTGTAGCAGAGCTGTGTCCTCTCCATGTTGGCCTAGTGCTCCTCTCACTGCTTTCTCAGACGTCTTCGTAGGTGTCCTTTATCCTCTAGTCCCTACTCCATGCTCCCAGCACTGAAAAGAAAAATTGAGGCTAAATTCTCAGAACACGAAATTAATGTGTACAATCCAGTGGCATTTAGAACATTCACAATGTTGTGCAACCATCACCACCTGTATCTAGTTCTAGAACATTCTCATCATTCCAAAAGGAAACCCTGTACCCATTAGGCAATCACTTCCCCTATCCCCGGGAACCATGAATTGGCTTTCTGTCTCTAGATTGCCATTTCTTCGGGACATTTCATATAAACAGAATCATGTGAGATGTGGCTTTTTGCGTCTGGTGTCTTTTAGTTAACATAATGTTTTCAAAGTTCATCCATGTTGTAGCATGTGTCAGTACTTCATTCTTTTTTAAGGCTGAATAAGATTCCATTGTGTGGAGATACCACATTTTGTTTATCCGTGCATCTGTTGGTGGGCATTGGGTTGCTTCTACCTTTTGTCTATTGTTAACCATGGTGCTATGAACATTTGTGTACATTTGTTTGAATACCTGTTTTTAGTGCTTTTGGGTGGAATTGCTGGGTCAGGTGGTCATTCTATATATACATTTTTGAGGAGACTTCCAGCACTTTTGAGCAGAGTAGGTCTCTCCTTACTCTAAGAAGACTGGGACATGCTGGTGGTATAGAAAATGCTGAGACCTGCCTCCTTTCTCACTGAGAGCCAGTCCTTTGGGGGTGGCAGGAAAAGTGACTGGGCTCAGAAAGAAAGCCAAGAGGCTGTGTTAGGTCGCTCAGGCTGACATAACACAGCACCACAGACTGGGTGGCTTAACAAACAGAAATTTGTTTCCTCACAATTCTGGAGGCTGGAAGTCTGAGATCAAGACACCGGCAGGGTTGTTTTCTTCTGAGACCACTCTCCTTGGCTTGTAAATAGTTGTCTTCTCCCTCTGCCTTTAGATGGTCTTCCATCTATGTTTGTCTGTGTCCCATTCTCTTCTTATAAGGACACAGTCATATTGGGTTAGGGCCCACGCATTTGACCTCCTCTGACCTTAATTTTTCTCTAAAGGTCCTATCTTCAAAAATAGTCACATACTGAGCTTCTGGAAGTAAGACTTCAGTGTAGGAATTTTGGGGAGACACCCTTCAGCCCATAACAGATGCTGTGAAGCTTGTCTCAGTATTGTGAGTATGAAATCTAGTTTCAGCCCTGCCAGTTAATAGGTATATAAACATGGGTAAGGCACATAACCTTTGTAAACCTTAGTTTTCTCAGCTGTTAAAAGGAAGAGGGTTAGGTTGTTTCCGCATTTTAGTTATTGTGAATAATGCTGCTATGAGCTTAGGTGTACAAATATTTCTTTGAGATCCTGCTTTCAATTCTTTTAGGTGTAAACCCAGAAGAGGAATTGCTGGGTCATATGGTAATTCTATTTAAAAAAATTTTTTTTAAAGATTTTATTGGGAAATTGGGAGAGGGGAACAGCATTGGGGAATCGGGAAAGGGGAACAGACAAGTTGCTTTCCTTTTGTTCTTCAGTCTAGTTGTGGAGGACGTTCGCTTCACTGGCCCATGTTGGTAGTATTGTGATCATTGCGCTCTTCCAGGCTGAGGCAGATTGGTCGCCGGCCTTTGGACAGCCACTCATGGCGGCTCTTGGCAGCTCACACCAGCTGCCAGCCGCTCACAGTAGATCATGGCAGCCCACTGCAGCTCCACTGCAGCCTACGCCACCGCAGGTGACTCATGGCAGCTCAGCTCCAGGTTGAGCTGTTGTTCACCATCTTAGCTGTAGAGGGCAGTGTCACTGGCCCTCATGTGGCATCCGAACTGGGGCCCTGCTGCTCAGAGCTCATGCTCCCAAGCCAACTCTTAACCAACGAGCCACTCGACCTCCCATCTATTTTTAATTTTTTGAGGGACCGCCATACTGTTTTCCACAGCCACTGTACCATTGTAGAGTCCCACTCATTGTGCAGAAGGATTCCAATTTCTCCACATCCTAACCAATCCTGATGAGTGTGAGGAACCTGTATTTTTAAGAATCTGATACAGTCACTGGGTAGGGACCATTGGACTTAGTGGTGACTCGAACCCTTTCTAGATGCCTGAAAGTGCCTGAATTCATATATAACGTGAACCCAAATGACTAAACATATGTAGAGTATTGGCAATTGTCATGATTTGCCTACATGCTATGTCAGTTTGAGATTACTCTCTAGCTGTTCGAGATGTGAGCACTTTTTCTCCCCATGTTGATGTCAAACTGCTGGCATCACTGCCTGGCACATGACAGGTGACTCAATAACTGAATGAATCAATGAATGAAGAAATTAAGTCCTGAAGGCAGAGAACATGCCTTCTGTTTACTACGACCCTCTCACTTCAACCAGCGGAGCTGCTGGTAACACGGTCAATACTTTGAAGTGTCTGAATGTGGAACAGACATGTACCTATCACTTTTGCCAGGCACACTGAGAGAGGGCTGAGTGCAGTGTGGGCCCCAGTTCCATTGCTTGGGTTTTTTTCCTTTTATGAGTGTTTTTGGCCAAGGCAAAGCTTCTGAACACAGCAACAAAATGCACGGTGTCTAGAAGATGCGCCCGGATGAGTCTGTGCATTTTTCTTCCTGTGCACAGGAGCTCCCGGGGTGAGGCAGCTGTTGGCAGGCAAGCAAGGGGGGCACCCTGGAGCAGAATTCATCCTCCTGGGAGCCTCCCATCCAGCGTGTCCTGCCATGCCCTGCAGAGTTGCTGCTGCCAGCGTTGCTTGCCACGGCCTCAGGGGAGCTGGAGCTGTCCCCTGTCAGCCTGGCCCAGAGACACAGGAGGGGAGACTGGTGCTTTGTTCTCTGGAAGGTAGAGCAGGGCATAACTCCACAGCTCTTTGGTGCCCTGGGGATCACAGCCTTGTGGGTGAATCTGGGGCTGTGTCCTGGGAGGCCCCCACGGCTTGAAGCCCTTCCAGTCTGGACTGGAGAGAGCAGTGATGCAGCCTCCTCCCCACCATGGCTTTCATCTTTGGTGCTTCCTGGCAGGGGCGGGGCCTCGGCTTTACAGCCACTTCACGCCTCTTAGATGCTCCCATCATTACAAATCAGATCTTCCCTCGGAGTAGACAGCCTTAGAGTTTACAAATCGTATTTACAGGCAATGTCATATTTAATCATGCACAG
>NW_017731581.1:317072-377556 GCF_001890085.2 Hipposideros armiger | reverse complement strand
GCTTGTCTCAGTATTGTGAGTATGAAATCTAGTTTCAGCCCTGCCAGTTAATAGGTATATAAACATGGGTAAGGCACATAACCTTTGTAAACCTTAGTTTTCTCAGCTGTTAAAAGGAAGAGGGTAATACCAGTCTTGAAAATCAGTAAACATGAGGTAAAGTATGTAAACATTTCTAGAACTGAGTTTGGCACCGAGTCAGTGTTCACCGCTTATATTTTTGTTCCCTCACATCTCTAGTACTTTCTACCTCTTATTTTCCTCAGCAAATACATTTGGAACACGGGTCCTTCCCATGTGGCAAGTGAAGGCATGGTGAGATGATGTCCTAACGAGTCCCTTCGATTCCCTGGAACATAGTTGTCAGCCCAATTTAAAGTGTTTTTTGTATATTAAGAGCGACAGTAAGTCATAAGAGGACGTTTTGGTGTGAAATAGAGGTAGTCCATAAGAACAGCCCTTGTAAGTTGTGCTTTGAGCGCTGAACGTCTCCATATTTGAGGAAAAGTTAAAAGAGAAGTCAGTCTGTACCTACATCCTCTCCTGTCCCACTTGGACCACCCCTGGCCAGGTGCACCCCACCTTTCCCCTGAATGACTGCTGTAGCATGCTAACCAACAGCTCCCCCAGCTTCGAGCACCTCTGCCTTCCAAACCGAACTACCCACAATTTAATCTTCCAGAAGTACCATTCTTGCCACATCATTCTCCCATGTAAAAACTTCACTAGCTTCCCTGTCACCAGCCCTAAACTCCTTTCCATTTTAAATAGGGCCGCAGCCTGCATTTCCAGCCTGGTTTTCTGAGTTCCCTCTCCTGTTTCTTGTGCTCCAGCAAATCAGGGTTGAATCGCCTTTCCTTGACAGCGCCCTGTGTTTTCCCACCTCTGAGCTTTTGCCCTCTGCAACTGTGCTTCAGTTAGGAATGCATTAAGCTGCAAGTGACATAAATCCTAGCCAACGGTGACGTAAACAAGGAAAACATTCAGTTATTCACATAACAACAAATCTAGAAGTGGGCTGGCTCAGGGCTGCCGCAGCAGCTCAGCCAGGTCACCAAAAGCCCTGTTGATCCTTCTTTTTTGTCATCTTGGTATGTTGGCTTGTCGCAATATGGTTGCAAAGTATCTGCTATAGCTCCAGGCATCATGTCCATGTTTAAGGTAAGAAGAAGGGCCAGGGTATCACCAGTGATGGGTCCCCTTTTAGCAAATTGTAAAATCATTTTCAGAAACCTCCATCATCTTCCTCTAAAGCTTTGTGTCCAACATTGTGTCATATGGCCACCCTTACCCTAGCTGCAAGGGAGGCTGGGAAAGTGAGTATTTAGCTGGGAAGTGAGCAAGAGGGCAGGGAGGTGGAGAGGGCTGTTGGTGTGCCCACCATTACTGTTTGCCACACCCTACCCTCCCTTTCCCCTCCTGCAGGAGGTGCCACTCTCTCATCCGGATGCAAGGAACCCTTTCCCCTGCTCCTAACGTACTCCTTATATCTTGATTTCAGCACACACGTACTTTCTTATATGGTAGTTAGCAGTTCTTTTTGTGTTCATCTTGTATTCTCTGCTAGACTACAAACTCCTCAAGAAATGTCTTGTTAATAGGCCATGAGTAGGGACTTGAGTTTAAAGACTTGCCTTTTGTGTTGCTTGATTAAAATGTTTTATACTTCCTGTGTGGATATCTGAGAACACGGATGGCTATTATAGCAAACATTTGCATTCTTACCATTTGCCAAGCATGTGAGGATACTTGTAAGATGCTCAGCACGCTGTAAGAACTCAACACACATTAGCTGTTGCCATGCCCTTCAAGCCTCATAACGTTCCAGTGGAGCAGGGGCCATTTTTATGCTGGCTTCACAGATGGGGCAGCTGAGGTTTTCGACAAGTTAGTCCTCTGTTCCCAAACACTTCCTAAGTTGCAGAACTGGGATTTGAATGCCAGCCTGTCCGAAGCTGAGGTGCATGGTTTTAACTATTAGCTACACTATTCCCAGCTTAGGCTACATTTCCTTCCCATCTCCTCCAAGACGTTCAACTTAATGGAGGTTATGTTCTTGGGTGCTGATTGATGTTCTTCATACCTTTTCCATCCACATGGTCAGGAGTTTGGTGCACTGGCCTGGGTGACACCAAAGGAACCCGCCTGTCCTTGGCAGGCTGAAACTGGTCCAAAGAGCATTGCCTTGAAAGGGCTGTGAACTGTAATTATTTATAGTGACAGGTAAGTCCCCTGAGACAGTCATTCCTGAACAGACCCAGAAAATTTGTGGTGTAGAAAATGTTCCTCAGCAGACCTGCACATTCGAACCAGTGCTTAGCCTGAGGCTCAGTCACAGAAATGGTCTTGGGCCTCTTTCCTGGTCCTTCTAATCTTTGAATGATTATTTCTTGATTCCTTATGCCCTTGGCTTTGTTTCTGACAATAGAATTTGACTTCTCTAGCCTGGTTCAAAAAACTCCTTGGAACACAGTTTTCCTTGCCCTCCGGTCTTCCCGTTCTTGGCTGCCATCAAGTAAAATTTGAGTTCCACTCAGTCCAGGCTGCTGTGATGTCACCCTGGCCACATGGTGGGGCCTCTTTTGGCTTTCTGTGATGGGGTGGGCCTCAGACTAAGTAGAACTTTAGCTCAATAAAAATGTTCACTAGCTCTTAAAATACACACTGACCTAGCTGAAGCACTGTTCCCTCCTAGCACTAGCTAGCTCTATCCATTCTTAGACTTTATTATTAAAACTTAATTGTCTTTGTACAATGCCAAATATCTGAATGAAAAGTCAAGTATGTGTATATTCTCCATGTTTTGCAATCCAAATGTTTGTGTCTAAGGGAAACTATGTGCATTAAACATACGGACACCCGAACATTTGGCTAAAGAATGAAAAACTCAGCAAATACAGGGACCCCTGGCCTTATGTAGAGAGAAGGATTGAACGGCCGACTGGGCTTCAAGTTGTTTCAGGCTGGTGTGGACAGAGCCTCAGCATTTCTTCTGTCAACACAGACTCTGATTAAAGACCAATCCAAGTCAAATGAAATGAAAAAGAGAGGCAGAGTCTAATACCAGCCTCTCTGCCCACTTCTTCCAGCTTCTGGGCTCAGGGCATGTGTTGACTTGCATAGGCTCCATAACCCACTTTCTCACCTCTGGCCTGTCTCAGGGGGCCAAACAACTCCTTTTATCCCAACATACCACAGCTGCTTAGATGTGGACATTTAACCTTCTTAAGAACAAAATCCCATTACTCACCCTGTCCATTATTATACTGGAAAGAGTACATAGCCTAATAGCCTGCTAGAAGTAGGGTAGCTAAAAATATCTCACCTATACTGCCTCTCTTCTAAAAAACCGAGTCCTCCAGTAAGCTGGTAATTTCCAGGAGTTAAACACCTTTGGCCTAAGGTCGATGGATAAGGAACTTCTGTTCGTAGCTGATGGCTGTGCTGCTTTGTGATGTTGAGTCTTCATTGTCCTTGGGAGGCAGTGGAAAGAGAGGGGGCTTTGGTATTAGACGGACCTGGACTCAAGTCTTGCATCTAACACTTTCCAGCCTTGTGACTTTTCCCCGGGACTCTGTTTTGGTTTTGTTTTGTTCTCATTTGCTTAGATGCCAGTTACCTTTGGGCTGTTGTGAAGATTAAACGAGACAAGGTATGTATTGGGTCGTCGGGAAAGTCATGATGCATTTTTGCACTGAAAGACATAGAAAAATACGTCATAACTTCCCCGGCGACCCAATAGTTAATTCTTTTCTGTGTCAAGGATGTTTGTTCCCCCTGGCACCCACCCCTCAGCCCCGCCCCATGTAACATTTATTCTTCACACCAGTTATGTTTTTGTTATCCATGGTTTTAGAGCGTGAACGATGGAGGACACATCACAGCGGAATGTCATATCCATGTTTATATAATGCTAGAGGAAAATCTCACATGTTTTCATTGTATTGAGGTATTCCATGCGCCTTGCCTCCTTCTGCCCCTTGCTTCCTTTTCTTTCTATGGCAAGATGCGTAAGATCACCCAGAAAGCACATTCTTTGTCCAAAACATCAACATACCCTATTTCCTTTGAACAGCAGAATCAAAGGAAAGCAAACAAGCAAACCAAAGAAACCCAGCCTGCGTGCGGCCTGGGAAGATCTTGGTTGCCTCTGGAATGCTTGGATGTGAGCCCTTCATTCCAGATTCAGCAGGCTAGCAGGGTTCTTAGGGCAGGCGCCATCTCCCTCCTCCTAGAAGACACTGCCCCCTGCCTTCAAAAGCCCTTTACTTTTCTTTCGTAGTTCCAAAGTTCCTGACTGCTGTCTATCTCAGCTCACGAGGACTCCCTCCCTTCCCCCATAAACATGTGGTGTGTGCCAACCATGTGCTAACCTTGCAATCAGCCAGCTGGTTGGAGCTGCATTTTTTCCGGGTTAATAGATCCAGTGCTGGTTATGAAACAATTTTATCAGCCTTAGGCAGAGGGGTGTCTTAAAGTACTTATAGTCAGACATTGCCAAAATAATAAAGTTACTCCAGTAGCATAAGAGTAAATTCTCTGTCCTCGTGTCTTCAAAATTTAAATAAGGATTTTTTTTTGTGATCATGTGTAAATGGCAAAATAAATAGTCCCCTCTCCCTGTGCAATATGTAGAGGACATTTGAATGAAGGCAAGCATACCCAGCCAGGCTTTTTTTTTTTTTTTAAGAGTGGGGAACATCTTTCTCTCTTTCCCACCCCACATTTCTCCTTGGGTGCTTCCACACTTTCAGAAGCAGCAGGAAAAAACCTGACTTTCTCTCCCTCTCCCACTTTACCTGCTCCACAGGAAAGAGGCAAGGTGACATCTGATTGCGGAGAAGGGCCTCTGAGCATGTGCAATGCAGCCAGGGACGCTCCAAGGCTAAGTCAAACACTTGCTCTATGAAGCATTCTCTGAATCTGCCCGTGCTGGCCTGTGTTTTCTCCTTTTATCGCCTAAACTTATGTGAGCCAGGTATCTGTGGGGGCTTCACAGCACCATATTCTGTGTAGCTAAACTGAACTTGAACGTCCAGCTTCTTCAAATAGCAGGGATGGAGAAGGGCTGATGTAGTCAGGGCCCCTGGAGTCTCCAGGCCCCCTAGTCTTTGGATGTGTCTCTGGCCCACGCCTCAGCTGCCCAGATGTGGCCACAGCTGCTACTTCAGCTGCCAGATAGTCCAGACGTTGGTCACTGGAGAACTTGGCAGGGACTTTCCCCTGGGGAAGCTCACCCTCCTTACCAGTAAGACCCTCTCTGACAGTAGGGTCTCCTTTCTTCCGTTAGGAGTCTCCTCATCTGCCCAGAGTCCAGACCATCCTCCACTCCTGTTTTCAGGGGCCACCATCTTTTCTCTCCTCTTCCTCAGGCCCCTGAGGAGAATGTCTTTGTCTTTCACTTAAGTGGAAGTTGAGTATTTTCTTAGGACTTTTGATTCTGCTTTGGTGTAACCTAGGGAAGAGAAAATGGTCCTGAGGTACAAGTAACAGAGAGCAGGGGAGGGAAATGCACACACGGCCACATCAGGGTGCACAGGCTGTGCACTGCACAAACCCAGGGTCCCATTCCCATGGACAGTGATGTGGATTTGCAAAATGGGTTTGCAACCTGATGAAAGTGCTTTCTTTGAGCTCTGCTTTCTTTCATTCAAGGTGACATGGATGTATAGAGAGAGTGTATATAGGCTTTGAGCCCCAAAGATCCCAATTTGAATCACTGTAGTCTTTCACTGTCTCACAGAATGGCCTCGGACGACTTCCTTAATATCTTAGGACCCCATTTTTCTTATTTATTAAAGGAAAGTCATGACATCTCCTTTACAGAGTTGCTGCAAGAGAAAACTGAGACCTTATATTAATTATCTGGCATGTATTAGGTGCTCAATAAATGCCATTTTCCCAGGAGCATTGTGCTGGTTGAAGGAGTATTTGCCAATCTCACTATTGGCCCCTTTCAAGGGAAAATATTCAGGGCTTTCCAGAGACGCTGAGAGCATATCTGTTGGAGCCTGAAAAAGATACAATTATTCCTTTTGGACCTTAATTAAAGAAAATACAAATTTATCAGATCTGGGAGAAACCTGGTAAACTAAAAGAAAAATTAAAAAATGAGTTGGCATAGCCTGAAAAACTTCAGTATTTCTACACAAGATGGCGCTCTCTTCTTAGGAGACGGGTACAATAGGAGCAATGCTATTTGCTGAGCCAGCAGCCGGAGTTGGACTCCTCAGCATGTGGAAATCTATTGCATTAGGGCAATTGGTTTGAGCTGAGCAACGTCAAGGTCAACGTCACTGGCCCATTGCCTTACAAATGTATCTCTGTGATCACATGAGTCAGCATTAATTATTTCCACCTCTGGGGGAAGGGGAGTTAAAAAAACAAAAACAAAAACCCAGCCCTAAGACAAGCCCTATTGCTGGTGAGTCTTACATTCATAGATGAAGGAGAGGAAATTATAACTGATCCCCCACTTTGGATAATTAACCAAAGGGTTCCTCTGCCTCCCATCAGAAGTCAAAGCAGGTGTTAGGGATCTCTCTGTAGACCCCGCTTCTGAACTCTTGGTTTCCTCCTATTCCCCTCATCTCTGCTGGTCTACGCTCCTATGTTCTGCACATCACCAGTTTGCACCCACAATTAAATACCACTGCAAGCTGCAGGAATTAGAGGGAACGAATGTTGCTTAGATGAAGTAAATTGCAGACACAGTCCCTTGTCACTCTTCCAGCCTGGCACAGATGCAGGCACTGACAAGTCCTCATCAGTTGCCCCCTGTCATCTCCTCCTCCTTTAAGTCGTCTCAGCACCGTGGCTAATTCACAGGCCCTGGAATTCCCATTCTCCGTGGCAGTCCGCTGTACCTGAACCCCTCAGCCTGAAGTTAAGCTTTTCCTTTGGCCTGTCTTGGTCACAGATACCAGCTCTCACTCACTCTCTGACTCAGGCTGGAACAGCACTCCTGGAGGCCACTTGTCCCACTGGCCTGGCTAGTGTTCCTTCCAGCTGTCACCCACAGTATTGCTGGCTGACTTTCTGCTGATTAAGGCCCCTTCTCTGTGTCCTCCCTGGAAGCCATCCCCATCTCTCAGCTCCTTCCGCTTTCCTCAGCCCCTGGGCATTTCTTGTGCTGTTTCCCAAGCCCTTTGCTTCAGTCAGCTCCTCTCAGGTTATCCCCCTGCCTTCCCGGGAAACAAAGGGCATTCTTAAACTTCACATTCTGCTCTCAACGTGGCCCCTCCAGTAGAAATCATCCTGGGAAAGGAGAGACTGGGACATTTCATGAAATGGGTCATCCTTGGTTAAGTTTTGAGGAGGCTGCAGGCGTCCTGTACATGTTGGACTATGCCTTGTCTCAGAGTCAAGAGTCAAAAATTCACAATGGTCTCAAATTCTAACCTTTGTAGTCTTTGCCAATGACACAGGTAGGTCAAGATCTCACTTTGCCTCTCCCCAGCTGGTCATGGCCGAGTCCTTCCGCTCCCAAGTTCTGTCTCTCTATGCTAGTTGGAAGGGAACAACCATCTATGTGTGGTTGCCAGTGTTCCTTGCTTCCCACCTCTTCCTTCTCTTCCTTATGTTTCAAGAATTCCAGTAGCCAGAGAGGCATATAAAGTCAAATAAGAGTTTAGTTAAGGGGAACAGATCATACTTGAATGCTGAAGGCCAAGATCCAGTTGGTAGGGAAAGCAAAAGTAGTTGCGATTGCCTGCAGTGAAGACCAAAACATCCATCCTTTGTCCAAGCTGTCACTGCTCACAGGTGTGGAGAGGGCAAGCCTCAGGCAGGTCAGTTCGAGGCTTGTCACTCTTTCTAACACTCAAGGCTCACTTCTCGTGGTGACCGACTCTACCATTCCCTTCTGAACACTGCTATCGAGATTTCCTTCCTCGTTTCAATGGCTTGATTTATTCCTGGAATTCCAAGCTCTTCCAGTCTTTCCTCTTTCAGGTACTGTGAGACATCGAGGTCATTAATGGGGCCATTAATGACCTCTCTCTATATATGCCTTGTGCTGTGTAGCTTTGCAGTCTCTACCTACTCTGACTCTGGGACACGTGACCTGAGGTGGCCAATAGGACTTGAGCAAACTGGATAAAAACATAGACTTGCAAAAGGCTGGTTTGCCTCCTTCTTTTACTCCTGCTTATGTGAACAAACCTGGGCTGCCTCCTGGTGGATGACAGACCATTCACAGCAGAGCCGAGTCATCCAAGGTGAGGACATCTTAAACCAGCTGGCCCCCAGCTGACCTAACCAGACACATGAGTGAGACTCCTCAGATCAGCATGACAGCCTGGCCAAACCATTGACTCATGAGCAAAAAGGACCGTTTAGTGTTGTTCTCCACTGGGGTTTTGTGGTGGTTTGTTATGCGACAACATTGTAACCACAGACAACTGGTACTGCCATGTGAGTGCCACCAGAAGTGTTCCCACCCCCGGGATTCTGGGAGTGTTTGGGCTTGCCTGTCCATCATCCCTCTCTGTCACTCTAGGCTTGTGGGAGTAAGTTGGGAACATGCTGAGAGATTCTGGTGACCTATTTTAATACAATAAATAAAAAAATAAATAACACAGAAGATGATGGCTCTTTGAGCCAGATGTGTGTGGGGGTGGCATCTATTGAATATAGGGAGGGACTTTTGTAATCCTTACCCTGGGCTGCATTATTGACGCCTCCTGGTAACTAGACTTCCTTTAGCTTATTTAGTTGAAGACACGAACATCTCCTGCGTGTGTGCCACACGGGTCAACTTTGGATTTATCACAGTGAGACAGCACATGGCTTTATGGAAGCAAAGTCCAACAACCAGGAACCAGGGCTTCATTGCCTGGGTTATTACAATCACTCTTTAACTTGTGTCCAGACCAGTCTACCCTGCTCCTGACTGTCAGATTTATCTGTTCCAAATACCACTTCACTTCTAAATTCTCTCTTTTCTCCTCAAGGAAATAGAGTAATTTCCCCATGGCCTTTTGGACTAAGCCTAAACTCAGTCTGGGATTTTAGTAGTTCTAGAATCTTCCCCCTCCTACTTACTTTCTCCCATCTCCCACTGTGTCCTCCTTCTCTGGTGTCCTCATGCGCTCTGGCCCATACGAGGCTCTGCGCCTTCCTGGTCCCTGCCCCTCACTTGTATTTCCCTCCCTCCCTGCCCCACCCCATCTCTATTACACCTATGCTGCGCCTACTTACCCTTCAAGTTTTGACTTAATCCTCACCTTGTCCATGCAGCCTCCTTTGTAACTGTGGAAAATATTGATGTTTGCCTGCTTTGAGAACCTATACTACATGTAATGGGAAGTGAATCTCACAACCTCCCTTCCCTCAAAGCCAGCCTTCCGAGGGCAAAGGCCATTGGCGGAAAATTTAGAAGAGTCCTCATGAGAATGGTCAATTCCAAGCTTCTCTTGTACCTGAAGGAACAGCTACTAAGGAACGTGTGGTCTTTTTCTCATCCTGTAAGCCCAAAGAGGAATAAAGAAAGTAAACACTAGTCTTTATAATAATGTGATTTTCTGACCTCGTGGGTGGAGATGGCACTTTGGAGATTATGAGACAGCTAGGAAATATTGCCTTCCTAGTAGAAGCTACCGTCTCAGAGAGTTAATGTTTGTAGTGTGTGTGTGTGTGTGTGTGTGTGTGTGTGTGTGTGTGTGTGTGTGTGTGTGTNCACTGGTCTAACAGTTAAAAGAACAGTCACATCGATAACCCATTCAAATGAGAGATCTCAAAGACAATCTGACCTAAAAGATTCTTCCAGATCCATTTGGAAAGCAGGATTTCCAAAGCTGTTCCCACTGGACTGGACTGCGGGATTTGGGGGATTAGTGGCTGTCAGTGATAACCTAGAATTCTCAGGACCCTCCTCCACACTAAGTGAATTAGACTTGGGGAATATCCTAAGCGGGGAAGGGGTGGTGGTAGGCATTGGGGTCACTCTCAGTGCAAAGGGGTTTAGTTTTCCCAACAGGTAACCGGAGACTCCAACCTGGGAGGCTTGATGAAAGGAGTTGCTTTGAGGACAGGTATGGGAATTCGAGGCCTGGGAGCCTGTTAGGAGCTAAGGGGACACCCATGATGGGCACCTGTGTGGAAGTACTGACCTTTTAGATGCGTTCCCTTCAAAGCCTGGGAAAGCCCTGTTTATTTAGTGCTTGACTTGATCCCTTCTGCTCCAACATTGAGTTCCTCCTTTTAATTGACCTAACTCTTGTGAGTACACCCCTGAGTGGACTGGCGTGAAGAAATGGCAGACACGGAAGGTCAGACTGGAAGGTTATGAGGGCATCTCAGCATGCTCAGGGGTTTGTGACTTCTTTACAATAATTCTTTAACTTTATGATTTCAGTTCTGTGAAAATTAGACATGTTAATCTAAGATCTTCTGAAAAGGGCCACCCTTTAACCAAAGCTCTCGAGTATATTTTGGTGCTTACATTTATATTTTGTCTCCAGTCCCATTTGCAACCCGTGAAAGCTAAATGAAATGACAGTGGCTATATGAATGAAGCTTTGTGGCTTCAAATCGGGACGTGAGGTGGGAGAATGGCATTGCTGCTTCACATATGCACTAATCAGGGTTCTCCAGAGAAACAGAGCCAAATGGATACATAGAAAGGGATTTATTAGGAGGGATTGGCTCACGTGATTATGGAGATCTGAGAGGTTCTGTGATCTGCCATCTGTAAGCTGGAGGTCCAGGCAAACTGGTGGTGTAGTTCCTGTCAAACCCCAAAGACCTGAGAACCAGACACACCAAGGTCTGAGGGCACCAACTCTGCTTCCTCTATCTTTTTGTTCCATTCAGGCCCTTAATGGATGGGATGATGCCCACTTGTATTGGTAAGGGCAATTTTTTTTTTTTTTTACTCAGTCTACTGATTCAAATGCTAATCTCTTTGGGGAACACCCTCACAGACACACCCAGAAATAATGTTTTATCAGCTCTCATGGCATCCCTTAGCCCAGTCAAGTTGGCAGAGACAATTTATCATCACAACGTATAAGCAGATATATTGTGTGGATCAGTTGCATTGAGTTCTTTGTAATTTGCAGTTGATTAAAAGTAGGTATAATAGTAAATTGACAATAAAGAATTTTACTTCCCTAGTAGACAATAATGTGATTAGATTTACTGTCACAATGTTAATTTTATCTTCAGTGGAACTAGACAGCTTTACAGTGTTATTAAATGATAGACATATCATTAAAATAGGCATTGGAGCATAGCATTCTGCAAGTTTTGGTTAAGTTCAAGTCTGGTTATTCTGAACTAGCAGACAAAGCCTTGAAACCATGAACACAATTTTGAACAGCACTCTTCTGTAAATAGGTCCTCTCTGAATTAATATTATGAAAGTCAAACTACAAAGCCAAGTTGATTAAATAAAGAAACAGCCCTGAGGCTATCCCCTTCCATTATTAAACTGAACACCACTACAGCAAAACAGAATCATTAAATTGGTGGTGTTAATTTGAATATTATTGGCTTTTCAGGAATTTTATTTTTTGGTATGTAATTTATAATTTGTTTTGGTATTTATTAATAAATTTTAAAAATTTATGCCAAGTTTTAGGTTTATACATGTTCAAATAATAGTATAAAAATTTTTTTAAGTCAAACTGGAAAGTCCCTAATTTTTTTTTTTTTCCTTTTAGGAGATATTCATTGCTCTAGTTTTAGACAAACTGTGATTTGGGAGAAAGATCCTTGGGTTATGTATATGTTATTGGCATTGTAAACTTGTTTTATATTCTTCTCCAATTAACTTTATGCATGATAAACTTGGCTCCCCAATTATTTATTTACTTCTTTGGGTACCCTACAGCACCTGGCACACCACTGGGCATATAATAGCTGGTAGGGAAACACTGGCTAAATGGCAGCGGTCTGGGTTCTATGCATGAAGTGCAATTGACTGGAAATGGATTAGAAAGAAATGCAGTGAAACACATCCCTGTCTTGGAAAATCCTTTAGCTAGGCTGATCGTATAAGGGCCTTTGCATCTCCCATGGTGCTGACTACAAGGAGGAGGTGCTCAGTGGATGCTTATAAAGTAGAAAGTTCTTAACTTATCCTCAACAAAAGGAAGAAAAAAGTAATCTTCAGAGCCCTATATGTGTACACCTAGGGAATCCAGTCCTGCTATATACCCTCGTATTGCTTGCTCTACATCTATACTCCTAAGTATGCTCACACACACACACACTCACACACAACACACACACACTCACACACAACACACACACACTCACACACACGCACACACACGCACACACACACACGCACACGCGCACACACACACACTTACACACATGCACTCACACACATTCACACACAACACACATGCACACACCCCACATACAATCACACATACACACACACTCACACGTACACACACACACACACACACACACACATACACAGATATACATACACACTTCCTTTTTCCACAGGGCCATGGGAGGGACCGAAGTAGAACACTATGATGGTTTGGCCATTTGAAGCCTTGTCCCCAGAAGGCCTTCTCTGCATCTGGAAATCTGACCCAAGCAGCTCAAAGGGGGTAATGCAATCCTGGTCGCATTTTCAGTGAGTTCTCAAGTATCAGCAGCCTCCGTGATACATACCTGGGGCTGAATTTCCCCATGGGCTAGCCTGGGCTGGCGAAGCATTTCAGAGCAAGAACACCGCCCGTGCCGATGTGGGCTTAACCACAGCCCGAACTGTGGGCCGCTGGGCAGCTTGACCCTGCTGGAGGCCACTGCCCTACTGCTAGTTAAAGGCCAAGCAAACCCTAGCTGCTGTGCCTGGTGGGGGCCAAGGAGTGGGCTCTGTGCCATTTTCCAGGATGTGTAAATAGAGCCAAAGCGAGAACTCAGTTTCTTCCCACCCACTGGAGCTCCAGGGCTTTGGGTCCAGGCCGGGAGTAGGCAAATACCTCTGAGGGTGTGGCCCAGGCCTCTGAATTTTAAACCAGTGCCCCAGGTGGTTCTGACACACACTACAGCTGGGAAACTACTGAGTTTAAGGCTATCTGTGCTGTTGGCCCTCCCCGCGTGGCTGACGGTCAGAATTTCTCCCCTTCTCTGGTGAACTGCCATCTCGAGATTGAAGTGGCCTGGGAATTGAGCTGTGGCCCACTGACCTCCCTCACCACCAACCAACCCTCAGCTGTGGCTCCTTCAGTCTTTCAGGCCGTCAAGATACAAGCTGCTCTGACATTTCTATCTCCCTTCCCCGATTTAAAATGTCTTAATCACAACCCAGGCCTTCACCCTTTCCTCCTGGCCTCCTCCTGCCTTTGCAACTGGCAGCTGTGCTTCCCTTTTCTTTGGGGGCCATCACATGCCTGTCATGGAGAGAGAAAAGAGCTGAAGTGGCCGCAATATTGTATCTCTTGCCTGTGTTACGAGCTGTGAGGCTGGTCTACATTCAGGGAACTATTACCGATATTAGCAGGCCAAGGGCAAAGATCCAAGAATGACTCCCTTCTCTGGTATCGGCTCAGACCAAGAAGGAGATTAGAAAAAAGGTACATAAGAATTCTCTCTGTCCTCTCTTCTTCCTGTGTCAGCCATCCTTCTAGCCCTCCCCCTACCTGTCACATCATTGGATTCAGGACCAGACTTGAATCTAGAAAGTGGGCATGACAGAAGTTTGACTGGCAAAGGGCACAGAAAGCTTTCCTTTTCATCTTTAGCTCGTCCTGCACCCATGATAGCCGAGCCCCCTTCCCTGTACCTGAAAGCTGGGGGAGAAATTTGACATTATCCTGTTCTTAATGTCGTGTGCAGGTCATCTCATAAATCACATTATTATCCTAAAGGGTACATACAGCCATTCCAGAAAAAACTGACCTGATAATGAGGAAAACGAAGACAGCCAGATGAGGCCCTCCTCTTGGGGGCCTGGACAGCTAGATAGCTTCTTACTTTTAGCACACAAGGAGTTTTCATTTCTCTTTCTTTTCTGATCAGGTCGACCAGATGGCTAGAATTCAATGCGTGTTCAACTGCATGCTCTTCTCTTGCAGTGGTTCCTAAAGCTGTCTTCTCATTAGAATCATCTGGGGAGCTTTGGCAAGCTAGGTACCTACTCCTTGAGACTCTGATCCAGTCAGGATGGGATGGGGCCCATGCATCTGCATTTTTCATTGTGATGAGTTTGAGCACCGCAACCCTACGCCATAGTAAGTGCTGTGGGGATACAAAAGGATCATGACACCACTGTTGCCTTCTGGGAGCTTACAGTCTAGCTGGGGATGGACGCACTAGAATCCTTGTAGCATCATGTTCTATCAAGTTAATAAGAATAATACAGAGCCCGTGTCGGAAAAATTAGTAGTAGGAGGGAAGCAGTTTCTGCCGCTGTGTATGTTTGTAGGATTAGATGTGAAACACACTTATTTCCCAGAGCCTTGGTAGGTCAATCGTTTCGTCAAGGGTTGGAGAAGGTGAGTAGAAAGGCTCGCTGAGCTGAAAGGAGCCTTATCTAATCCAAACCCTCCATTTATAGTCGAAGACACTGAGTTCCAGAGAGATGGCCTGACCTGCCAGAGGCCACACCGCAAGCTCCTGGCAGAGCTGGGTGAGGATCTCAGGCTCATGATAGGGTCACAGCATCTGTGCTTTAGGGAGACAAGCTCAGCACACCATAAACAACTCCATCTCTGGAAGGGAGCAGAGTAGAGAGCTGTTTCACAGAATCTGTTTCGGAAAACCTCCCCAACCCTGCTCAGTGGCTTCCACAGGACTCGGGAACTTTGGGGCTCCGTTTCTTCCCACCCCCGCCTCTTGTAGTTGTCATGTAGAGGACATCCACAGGAACGGCTGTTGGACTCAGGCAGTTAGAGCCAGAATTGCCACCTGAAATGATGAAGTACATCTCACACTAGGGTTCTAGAGCCATCCAGAGAGCACTGGAGTCCAGGCCCTACCACACTGTACAGGGATCCCTCTCTGACCTGTAATACTCCTGTTCTGGGGAAATCTAGTTAAAACAAACACCCAGAGCAACATTGAAACAGAGAGTCAACGTTTGGACCAGCCATCAGTAGAACTGCTGGTGGTGGTGGTGGGGGGGAACAAGCCAGGAGGAAAAGCAACCTCAGGGATGAGGAAGGGAGTGGGCGCCCACTCATGGAAAGGAACAAGCACTATTGCTTTTGGAAGCCAAAGCAGTTGGCTTTGGTGACAGGGGAGCTAGTGCTAGGAGATGGGATTTCTCCTGGATTTTTTTCTGTGCAGGTTGGGAGTTCTCTCCATCACCTCCTTCATCTACCTTTTGTTGTCTTGAGTGACATGACCCAAAACAATTATGCCAAGGTGATGTGCTCTAGGGAGGGCTCTGCTGTCTCTTATATTTCTGTTGGTTTATGGATTTTACATTTCTTGCCTTTATAACATTATAGCAGTGTAATGATAAATATCTCCTCAGGTCTAGGGGCTGAAAGGAAGTGGTCTAGCTTTAAAACTCAAGGACACACACACACACACACACACACACACACACACACACACACACACACACCAAAGACAAGAAAAGCAAATGGGCATCTCCATGAACTAACTAGAGAGTTCTTCCACCTCTTGGTTTTAAATATATGCAGACAAGCAATATTGCTAAGGCATAGCTATTTGTGAAATTATGTCCCCTCTTCCTGCCACATTTTCTGCTATGAGCTTACAGGAAGAGGGCTGTGAGGATTTGCCTAGATCTCCCACTTTCAACCCCCAAATTTCCAGCTGAAGACACTGGAAAGGCAGCTTGTAGGTTCTGGTTCTGGCCACCTTATTCTCCATCAGGAAATGCTAAGGACCCCCAATTCAGGACTTGTTCTGTGCCAGCTGACTTCTCCCTTTCCCAAGAGACGCAGGGGCTGCAAGTCCTGAGCAGACCCTGCTTGGCCACTTGGGTCTTATCTCCACTTTATAGACTTGATTCTCCCCTGTCCTTCACAGGTCATTGACCTTCATATGACGGTGAGCGCTGATGTGTAGTGGTCTCGGGGAGGGAGGCAGAAGGGTGGGGCTTTGCTTCCTCAAAATGACGTCATGTTAACCTTATAAAAAGGCTTTCATAGCAAATATTTCAGTGTGTGCTACGAAGTCAGCTGTTCTCAACTGTTTTAAAATACATGATCTGAGAACCCAGAGGGGGTCAGAAACTTACGCAAAGCCCTGTAGAGGGCTGGCACTCCTGGGTGGGCAGCTGGGCTGGTAGTGAGCTTGGCTGGGAAGGGCCATGTCTGATGCAAGCCTGGATCTCTCATGGCTTTGACAGTGCATGGCTCAGTCAGCTCCCCACCAAGTGGTATTCTCCTGTGCCTGGAGGTCTCACTCTGAGCCCTGGGCTATTGGTGGCCCAGCTCCCCTGCAGGGGACTTACATCTTATTGGGTTGTCGAAAAAGTCATGACGTATTTTACCTATGTTTTTTGGTGCAAAAATGCGTCATGACTTTTCCGACAACCCAATATATGGGCTTCAGATATATTGTCATCAGATAAGGTAAAAGTCTAGTAGATTCAAAACTGTATTTAGAAACTCTCTGATGCTATCATAAAACTCTTATGTGTGTAAAACCCTGGGCCAAATTATGCAGCATGAATGTCTAATGCAGAAAGTAACGTTCCGCATATAGTATATAGGAACAAGCACACGTGCAAATACGATATTTTAAACATCACAGTATTGTAAATATCGCTTCCCCAGAGAGAAGGAATCATGCTCTTAGAGCAGCGGTTCTCAACCTTCCTAATGCCGCGACCCCTTAATACAGTTCCTCATGTTGTGGTGACCCCCAACCATAAAATTATTTTCGTTGCTACTCTATAACTGTAATTTTGCTACTGTTATGAAGCGTAATGTAAATATCTTTTTGTTTTCCGATGGTCTTAGGCAACCCCTGTGAAAGGGTCGTTCAACCCCCAAAGGGGTCATGACCCACAGGTTGAGAACTGCTGCTCTTAGAGTGACCAACTGTCCCAGGTGTCTACAACTGTCTTAATTTTAGTGCTGTAAGTCCTGCATCGCAGGAAGCCCTGAAGTCGCTGGCAAACAGAGACAGCTGGTCACTCTGTGTCAGCACTGAGAGCCACTCACATTGTAAGAGGCCCATGGGGACTCTTACACAAAGCAGTGGGCTTTGTGTTTCCCTGGTGGGCTGGAGAACAAGTCAGCCTACCATGCCTTCTCTCTTTCTCTCTCCACCCTCCTACCCACGCTGCATGGAGTGGAATTTGCATTAGTCATACGAAATATCCTCAAGACGCGACCTCTTGATTCTACTGGAAAAGCAGTAAAAAAAAGCACAGGCTTTTCTAATGCTGTGTCCTTGACATCATCCCCTGCATAGCAGAAGAGTCAATGCCTGTGTCTGGGTTTGTGACTGATGAGTGTAGAGGGTGCGTGTGTGTGTGTGTGTGTGTGTGTGCGCAGGGCGAGAAGCACCTTCTGACCAGTGTTACTCATTCTCTTGCTCATGAGACTCATCCTACCAACTGCTGCTGAAAGGAGTTGACACTTTTCCTGGCTGGGGTTGCTCCTTGCGTTGGGATGTCTTACAACATCAGTCAGTCAGTGCTGGGGTGGAGGGGGGAGGTCACATCTTCCTGTCAGATCTTGGCTGGGAAAGGGGACAGGTGGCTGACAGCTGCTCCCAGCATTTGGTTGGCATCTTGACTTGGCTTTGGTATTAGTGATCTCTCATCAAACCCACGCCTTTAGCTCTGTGTTGGCGTTGCCCAGACAGAAGGCCACTGGGAAAGGTTGCCCCCCCCCCCCCCCGTTCCCTGTCTGATGGCAAGAGGCTTTTGACAGGGGAACAATGTCTAGTTTTGACAAAGAGCTTTGGTGGTGTCGGGCTGAACTATTGCCAACTCTAAAGAGGGGGGTTGAAGTGAGTGGATTCTTGCACTGTTTCTGCTGTGATATCCCAAAGGCTGATGAAAGGGTTGTTTAAACAAAGCAAGGAATCAGAGCCTCCCCAGGAGTCTAGGGGCGTGAGATAGGACCAGTGCAGTGGGCAGAGACACGGACAAACCAGATAGGCAGCCCTGAGAGTGCCCTCCGCACAGCTAATGTGTCCCCTGGAAGAAAATACGAGAACATTCCCGCCCAGATTCTGTGCAGGCCCAGAGATTGTGCCCCCACCCTCCTCTCCTCTTTTCTCTGAGAAATAGGCTCTGGCAGAGTCCCCTTGGTCTGCATTCTCGCCCAACTGTTATTAATGGCCTGGCAACCTAATTAGTGATGTTTTGGGTTTATATGTAATTAGACATTTTCTCATTATCTTGAGACATGTAGGAGTAACGTCTAGAAGCCTCCTTCTGTAAATGGATCCACAGGAGAGCAAGAGACAGAGGGTGCTGTGGGCATGGACCCAGGAAGTAAGATAGGCTGCTGGTACCAGTACAGGAAAAGGTGACTCATGTCCACATTTGTTCCTGGCGTCAAGGGAAGAGGAAATAGTTGGGATGACTCTAGCTCTGTGCTCTGTGATAGCTTTTGGGCCAACTCAAGTGACTGCTGTGGTTTTGTGGCTTCTGCAAAGCTCAGCTCATAAACTCCCATCAGGCCCCTCTTGTCCAAAACCTGCCCCAAGCACTCTATACGCCAAGCAACCGCTGGGAAAAATCTCATCATGGCACTTAACGTGCATTTTAATTATATTTATATTTCTTTCTTTACTTGTTGGAAGCTTGTCTGCTCTCTTACGCTGAAGTCCAGTGAGAGAAGGTCTACGGCAGTTTTGCTCAGCATTCTGGCTTTGGGACCTAGTATCGTGCCTAGCTTAAAGTATGTATATATATTATAAATACAGCTGACCCTTGAACAACGTAGGTTTCAGCTGTGCGGGCTCACGTATATGGGGATTTTTTTTTCAATAAATACTGTAAATGTATTTTCGTTAGGATTTTTTTTAGCAACATTTTCTTTTCTCTATCTTTATCGTAAGAATACAGTATATAATACATATATAAAATATGTGTTAATCAACTGTTTATGTTATTGGCAAGGCTTCCGGTCAACAGCTGACTATTAATAGTTAAGTTTTTGGGGAATGAAAAGTGGTTTGCAGATTTTTGTCTGCGCAGGGGGTTGGCGCCCCTAACCCCTGCACTGTTCAGGGGTCCACCATATTTATTGAATAATTAAATGGTCTTTCCGATGAATTTCTATTGTCTTTTCACAGGGAGGCTGGCACAGCTTGCCAAATGCCTGTGCCCACGTGTGAGTGAATCTTAAAACAAACAGCAGACACAAAGATCAGCTATTTTAGTTTTTGAAAGTATGTATTGTATCCGGTGGTGCTTTTTTCCAGCCCCACTTGGTCTCCGTTAATGAGCTTTGAATAGGAGGCGGACGAGTCTGGAAGCTGCTCGCCTTTCAGGCCCTTTAATGAGCCACAGAAGGAGGTCCTTCTGGGGCCACAGAGGAGGGGAACTGTCTGTGCCGGGGTTTTGGCAGGTTGGTCCCAGGCGGGATGCTCTGAGACTCATTAAAGATAATTTGCTTCCAGTTCCTGTGGCCGTCCTCTGAAAAGAAGAGAAGCAGCAGACTGGGTAACACCTGGAGAACTCAGGGGACTCGGAGTTAAGCAGATGAGCAACTCGGCTCTTCACAGAGGAAAACGCCTGGCTCTGAGTGGCGGGGGGAGGAGTGAAGCCCGCAGAGATCACATCTGTGTCGCTCCCGCTCCTGGTTAACTTGCCAGTTAAACCCTCCTCCACTAGACAGGAGCTAGAACCGATCTCATTGACCTCCTTGAATCCCAGCCACAAATAGAACTAGGTCGTTAGCAGCTGCTCAGGGCCCCGCTGTGGGCACCTTGCCCTTTGCTGGGCTTGGAAGGGCGCTGTCTCTCTCCGCGGCTTCCTAGTGTCACAGGGTCACTGTGCCAAGGATGGGATCTCACCATGTTTGTGGGGGCCGCTGAAGGCCAGTCTAACAGTGGAATAAGTTTAAATGGGGGGGCCCATAAGCCAAAACTTCCCTCTACCCGTTAAGGAGGAAACAGGCAAATCCCCCCGCAGGGAATGTGGCCCTCCTCCTGCTGTATTACAGCGATTCCTGGGAATGTCGGTGACAAGTGATTCACCAAATCAGTGCTTTTGCAGCGTGGCTTTGTCTTTGTGCTGAAACAGTGTCAAAATGTCCATTTTGGTAACAAGGCACTGATGTGGTTTCCGAGCCATCAGAGCAGATGGGCGATGAGACAACATGATGATTTGGGATGTTTTCTCACAGGCGGAGTTTGTGTCTCTATCAGGGCTGGATTAGGTCCATATGGAGGGTCTCTGCTTCATATTTATATCTGGAGAATTGACTCAGGGGCATGCGGTGCTCTGGGGAGATGAGCGAAGCAAGGAGCAGGAGCAGGAACCAATGTTTTTGAGGTCCTTGGAAGGCCCAGACATAGTTCTCGGCACTTTATGAAGACGGGCTTCATTTAGTCTGTGCTTGTCCCCGGTCCTTTTGGGACCCCTGCCTCCATCTGTCTGGCATGGGAGCAGGAGGCACAGTCTGGCCAGAAAATTGAGTTTTAAGATGTTTAGAGGGTCAATGATTGACGCAACAACATGGTGACCTCCACGATGACTCAAGAAGTCAGAATGAAGGTGCCAGCTCAGTCATGATTCGCCCGGGTCACACGGGCCCTCCCCAGCTGTGGCCATGGACTTTGCAGCTGGGCTGCAGTGGTTCTCAGACTAGCTGGCATCAGAACCACAGATTGCCGAGCCCACCACCCCGAGTTTCAGATTCAGTAGAGCTGGGGGAATGAGGGCTGAGAATTTGCACTTCTAACAAGATCCCAGAGGATGGACGCTGCTGGTCCAGGGACCTGACTCTGAGAAATTCTGCTCTAGAGCATCCTTTGAAGAGGCGCAGCTCAGTCTTTGCAAAGGGCCAGGTTTTTCTGGGGGAGGGGTTGCTCCTTGTCAGAGCTGGACTGAGGAGTCCTTCAGTCCCTCACCCCCTCCACTGTCCCTCCTTACTGAACAGGCTGCTGAGTTACAGGGACGAGAGCAGAAAATCTCCTCCTTCTGATGTTTTATAATTCAAACCTCTCAGCACTTTGCAAAGCCTTTTAATTTTTCTCTCATTAAAAAAAAAGAATCCAGGTGTCCTTGAAGACAGATAGATGCCTTCTTAGCTTTACTTTGTGGGGAGGACGGGGCTTTTAGCTGCCTACAAAGTAAGCATCTTAGGGAGCCTGGTCTCTTATGTGCCTGGCAGGGGAACCAGGGAACAAACAGTCATCTGTTCTCAAAGATCAGGCCGAGACCCCAGTGCCCAGCAGAAGTGGGTCCCCTAAATACTGCCATTCTGATGCCAACTGCTTTACATCAGCACCTGGGGAGATGCTGATGAAGGTTGTGCCAGGCACGGGGAGGCTCTGGACAAATATTTATTTACTAGATAAATGATGGAGTAAAGGATACAGTGGGAGGTTGCATTGGGGGGGGGGTGTCTTTTATTTTCATATCTGGGAAGCAACTCTCTTCTATTTCCAAGTCCTTGGAACTTATTTCCAAGTCCTGGTTTTGTAAATGGACCCTATTGGACAGAGGGGTGAAGGTCATTGTCAAGGGCATGGGCCCAACCCTTCTGAGCCTCGTTTATGAATAGGGCTTAATGGGAATCTCTGCCTGGTGGGGAGGGGACCCCTTGGATGTTTAGCACCAGGCCTGGCCCTGGGCCAGCACTTTATAGCTTATGGCTGTTCTGGTGGATTTATAACCCTTTTTTAAAATTATTTTTTATAACGCTTTTAGCATTGTGGTGTCAGAGTCCCCAAGGACAGGGTCTTCCTGGTCTCGTCTCTGAACAGGACTGAGGTAGATGTGAGCAGGCAGCAGGTTTTGATTATTAACTGGAACCTGGGCAGTCAGACTGGGTGAGACGTCCAGTCTGAAGTCACCGTGCAAGTCCCAGTTGGTCCCGAGGGAAAAACCAGGCCTTGCCTTCATAGAGCTCAGAGAAGCGTCAGGAATTTGGAAGCCATGCCCGCTCCTGCGTCACCTCCAGCTGTGGGGCCTGTGATGCTTGTGGGGCAAGCTCCCACGGCTCCCTTGGCTTTACTCTGGGGTCCGCTGGCAGGGAGGTCAATGTGAGGTCATGACAGGCTATGTCCAGTCAGCGTCGCCAGCCACTTCCTTCTCTCAGCTCCCACTGAAGAACCAAGGAGCCATGGAGATTACAGAGGCTGGTGACTAAGGGCAGGTGGGCATAGGCCGGTGGGTCCCGCGTCCTCATTTGCCGTTTGACAGCTTTCTACTTACGTTTCAGGTGTCCCCTTTCCAGCCCACTGCTCTGCACACTAGATCGTCCTCTCAGATCCCACCCAGCGAATTTCACTTCACAACGGGCCCTCATTGGTCTCAGGCCTTCAGATCCTCTTTTGCAGTCTTCCCATTCATTCATTCATTCATTCATTCATTCAGCAGTAATTACTGAGTGCTTACTCTCAGTGTAACAATGGGCTGAGCAAGCCTCTGTGATGAATGAAGCCAGGACGTAAGTGTCAAGCGCACCCAAGCACATAGATGGTGGTGACAAAAGTGGGCCTCTGGCCCTCAGGGGGTCCACATGCTCCTTAAGGCCTTAGTGGCCTGGGGGCTCGGCCTAGGTGCCCACAGCATGGAGGGGTAAAGCCAGGCATTGTTGGCTCCCCACCAAGAGGCAGAGGAACAGACAGAATCTGTCTCTGGCAAGAAGGCAGTGTGGCTTCACGCGGAAGCCTTGATGACATGCTCTCGCTTTCCCTGGCTTCTCCTGGGCATTGCACGTTTAAGCCTTGTTTCTTTGAAAACAAAATTACCGTAACCATTTTCCGTGCAGCGAGTGGCAAACACGGGCCTGTGAATGCGGCTCGGGCATGTGGGTGGGAGTGCAGGGGCACCAGGGCCCTGCAGCCTTGGAGGCCATCTCGCTCTTCCCACTGCTCCTCGGGGCTCTGCCTGGCTTTGTCCTTTGTCCAAGGTTGGCCAGATGCCCAGCCAGAGGAAGCCAGCAAGTGCCTTCTTTAGTCTTCTTTCTAAAGGGTCAGCATGGACCTTTTAGAACTTCCTGGGGTGGAGGAGGCAGGGTATGTCATGGCACGATCAAACCACAGGCCTCAGATGCTCGGATACACGGCGGACTCCCTCCATCCCATGCTGCTGAGAATCGCTGTGTGTAATGAGAGAGCTTCCCCATAGGGACATGCTGTGCTTGTGAATGACATGGGAGCAGAGAAAAGAGGAAGAAACATTGCCGGCATGCATGCACTCATTCATTCATTCATTCATTTACTCACTCATGAACCTCCAAACCCCTCATTCAACACTAACTGGGAAGTTCTGTGGAGAGATGAAAATGGTGTTTCTGTCCACAAGGAGTATATAATCTGTTTAGGGACACAGGCACAGGACCAAGATAGCTAGAGCCTTGGGTTTATGGGTTTAGACTTAGCTGATTTGGGTTCAATGCACTTCTCTGACACAGGTTACTAGCTGTGCAACCTAGGGTAAACCTTGTAAGCTCTCCGAACCTCAGGTTCCTCACTGATTCATTCATTAAATATTTTTTGAACCACTACTATGTGCCAGGCACCACTGTTTTAGAAACTAGAATATATATATATATATATATATATATATATATATATATATATATATATATATAAAAGATTTTATTGGGGAATTGGGGGAGGGGAACAGTCAGGTTGTTGTCCTTCAGTCTTAGCTGTGGAGGGCGCAGCTAGCTCAGCTCCAAGTCCAGTCGCCATCCGGTCACCTGCCCATCAGCAGCTCACAGCCGCTCAGCTCAAGGTGCCGTGTTCAATCTTAGTTGCGGGGGAGGGGGGGTGTAGCCCACCATCCCATGTGGGAGTGGAACCGGCAACCTTGTTGTTAGGAGCACATGCTCTCACCAGCTGAGCCATCCTGCTACCTGTTGGCAGCTCAGCTTGGGCACAGCTCACTGGCCCATGTGGGAATTGAACCGGCAACCCTGGTTGCTCAGAGCTCACGCTCTTAGCCAACTGAGCCACTCGGCCGGCCCCTAGAGATATATTTTTGACATTGATACGTACATCCCCTCCCTCAAGGAATTTTAATCTACTACAAATATTTGTAAACTAAGGTGATGATGAAAGATGTTCGGGGGGCTGTGGGAACACCTAGGAGGGTTTGTTCTCTGAGGGTTCCCTGCTCCTTTCCAGCTCAGAACTTCTGTGATGGTGCTCCTGTGTCTCGGTTCTACAAACCCAATTGTCCTGACTAGTTGACTCTTATTTATCCTTCAGATTTTGTGAGGAATTTTCTGATCACAGCTCTGAAAGTGTTGATCATGGTTTGTAATTGTATGCAATATTTTGTGATTCTTTGATGTATGTCTATCTCCTCCCCTCATCTGCAATCTCCCTGAAGGCAGACGGCATGCATAATTTTTTGTTCACTTCTGTATTCCTGGTGACTAACAGGAATGTCCTAGGCCCTCCATAAATATTTGTTGAGTAAACAAATGATGATAAGCTGAGACCTGTGGGAGGAATGCGCTTTGGTAAAGGGGAGTTTGGGTTCAGGGGCTGGGGTCGTGCTCTGGGAAGAGGAAAGTCATGGTGATGAGGGTGGTGATGATTTCTCTGAGGAAATGGACTTGGGGATGGAGACCTACTAGGGGAGGGCAAGTGTTAAGAAATTAACAGGGACCAGACCATGAAGCGACTTGCAATTCATGTAGTAGAATCTGAACTTGACCTTGAGAACAATGGGAAGCCATCTGTAGGTTTACAGGTAGGGGAGTGGTGTTATCTGATTGGCTTTCTTCAGTTAGCACAGAGAATAGGTTAGACAGTGGGAACTCAACTAGAGGGAAGGAGACCAGCTAAGAGCCCTGCTGTAATCTGGGCCCAATGGTTCTCAATCTCTCTAAACATGAGAATTATCTAGGGGGGGGGGGAGCTTTTAAAACTCCTGATGCCCTGGCCCCACCCTGGACCCATTAAATTGGAATCTTTGGGGCTGGAGTCTGAGCATCAGCAATTAAAGCTCCCCAGGTGATTCCAGGGTGCAGCCAAGGTTGAGAACCATTGATCTGGGTGCTACAAAATGACAGCCTGAATTAGGAAGGTAGCAGTGGGTCTGAAGAGAAAGGTTTAGGAGGTAGAATAAACTGAATTTATGGGAAGGCAGGAGAGAAGGTGGCCTCCTAGGCTACCCCTTTGAACCCTCTAGTGGATGGTGGTGCAGTTCATTCATTCCTGGAGATAACTTTAACAAGAGGATTAGCTCTGGCCCCCCAAAGTAGGAGCTGCCTCATGTTCAAGGCTGCCTTGGCTATGTTTCTGACCCCTTCGTTGTCCTCTGGCACTGCTTCCTCTTTTGCCTCTTAACAACTCACCTGGCTTCTGACTCCTGCTTCCATCAACTCCCGGGATCTAGCCAATATCTTGGCCAGCTCACCCATCCTGGCCGCCATGTTATACCTGTAATCTGCTGACAGCCATAGCCTAGGTGAGAAAGTAAATGAGAAACCTCTGTGGGTGGAGGCACTAGGCCTTCTTCTCCCAAAAGGACCATTCAGTGACTCAGTCTCTCAGAAGCAAAGGCATCACTCCTGCTCCATGGAGGCTAAATGGAACAAGACTGAATACAGTGTCAAAGACAGACTCTTCGTTATAGGAGAAAGTCATTGATTTCTTAGTTATAATTTGGGGACAGATGCTCAAGGCTCCAGCCCCAGTGATGGAGGGGCCTGTTCTGGCTGAAGCCTGAATACTGTGACCTGGGTCCTGAGGCTTCCTGGACATGATTTTTCTCAGTTCTGCTCTTATTCTGAAGAGCAGGAGACCTGACCAGTGGGTGCTCTGCGTTCCAGATCTGAATTCCCATCCCGGTGGTCTCTTCCGTCCAGCAATTTATTTCAGTGAAGCCCGGGTGTTCTGGAGAGGAAATCAGTCAGCCTGGATTGACGTATTGATGGAGTGTCTATCCTGGGCTCAGCACTGAGTGAGAATCCAGAACGCGCGTGGGTCATCTCCCGGGACTCTACCTATCTGACTGTGCATTCGATGGCTCCTGAGAAAGGCAGACGAGGCAACGCTCAGGATTTGTATGGAAGCTTCATAAGCTTTCTGGCATTTATTTTCTTGTCTCGGTTGTAATCATCTCATCCTTTAGTTCCCCGCATGCACAGCTCCCTCAGCTTTTCCTCTCTAGGTGGATGATCGGTCGATAATTTCTTGGCTGGGGCAGCTCACACAGTCTAATCTTAATTTTACTGCAAAGGCTGCAGCTCCCCTGGGCGGCCACATCAGGGCGCCTTTGGGGAAGGGCAAGCTGTCAGCCAGCCAGCCACTTCCTCAGGGAATCAGATGGGCACTGAGTCTCTCTGGAGTCTGGGCATGTTCGCCCAGGGGGGCCTGTGGCTATGGGGCAGGAGTGCAGGAGCCCTGGTGAGCTGGCGGGTGCCAAGGTGGCCCCAAGAATGCACAGCCAGGGTTCCTGGGAGCCAGGGCAGCGGAAGTGGTGGGTACTGACTAAAGAATATCATCTATCCTTTTCTTTCTTGGTGTTACCTTCCATTCCACAGCTGTTTTCTAGCAGGTTCTCTAGGCGAACCTCCAGATGTACCAGGGGGCTGTCCTTCCTGTTTCCAAATTCTTTGACTTTATCAGTCCTATAAACTGTATACCAGGTATGGAAACACCTGCCCCACTGAATCTGTTCGTTTATATCCTCATGAGTCCTTTCAGGACATATTTTAAGATTATGGAAATTCTCTCTGAATCTGGAGGGGCTGCCCGTTATCACAGAGCATTGGCTAACAAGGCCAGGAAGCTGTCTTCCTTGACACTTCGAGCTTCTGTGGTGTGACCCACCACCAGGGCACCGTTCGCGTGGAGCTCAGTGGGCATGGGGCTCTTGGGGTGGGCCAGGTGGCCCTGGGGATCTGTCAGGATACTTTCAGCTCTTGCCTGTTGGGTGGGGCCATTATTACTCTGGTGATGCCAAAACTTTCTGCCTCCTTGGGGGAGTGGGCAACCCAAATCAAGATTGTACCCTGACGGGATGAGCACCATGCTGCTCACCTAGGCCTCCTGGGTTTGGACTTGATCTGTGGGCCCCTGCAGGTAGAATTCAGAAGCCGCATGCCTGAGGAGGGTGACCCAAAGTGACAGAGGCCCAGGAAGGTGTTTGTAGTGCCAGCAGACCTTCAGCAGTAAGCCCAGAGCCACTGCCGGCCGCACCCAGCCAGAGGCCTGCACCCAAGCCATGCCTTTTTCTCATTTTGTCTCTTGCTCAGCTTTTCCTGGGTGAGTAGGGAGCTGCTACCCTCACTCCCTACTGGGCCGCTTTTTCCTCAGGAAAGAAGGGGTGAGGGGAGGCCTCACCAGGAAAAGCAATTAATTTCAAAAACTCTAACCCGTGTTCCCCTTCCCCGACCTCTAGACTATTTTCATCGTGTAAGCGGGAACGCTGTGTGTGAGGGAACAATTGTATTGTTTACTGAAGCAGTTGAGTGATAATTGCAGAGAAAGGAGGAAGCAGAAGGCTTTTCCCACATACTGTACCCCTTGCTGTCATTCTCTGTGCTAATATGGGCCCCAGCGCCATGGCTTGTGAATCAAGATGACAGGCCAGGGAAGGGACCACAGCAGGGGACGAAGCGAGGAAAGAAGGAGGCGACCCTGAGCCCTGGGCTCCCTCCTACTGAGGACAGTAAATGAGGTTGGACAGTAACAAGGCTGACTGGCTCCTCTAGGGACCCTGTCAATGCGGTTACAGCGTGAGGAGGGTGGCTATGCAAATAGCTCTCTGCCCACAAGATGGGGTGCCGGTTCTGCAGGCAGACTTCTAAAGTAAAGCCTCTGTGGCAAGTTCCTTCTGGTGTCAGATCCAAATGGATTCTGCTGCAGCATAGAAAGCCTGAAGATAGACCAAATGGAACACGTATAAAATTATTTTATTTAACCTCCTTAAGTTAATCTGTGTGTCCACTTCTGTGTGACTACAGTTCATGAAAAATTGATCCTGCCTGAAATATCAACACGTATTTCTCTTTAATAATATATGTCCCTTAAATTAGCTTTTCGTCACTGCGTGATAGAGAATTTATTGAACGCCCTACCGGAGCCGGGGCTGGGAAGTCAGGGTGCAATTTATGGTCCTGTTGGGTGGAGAGAAAACACAGAATGCTTTAAATGCAATAGAACCGATGTTAAAATGTTGCAGAGGGATGTCATGGCTTGGGTAGAGTGACTGCAAGGCAGGTTGGGGTATGAAGTGGTGGGGTCAGATATGACCATGAGGTTCACAAAACTCGTTCCGTTAGCATCACCCAGGACTGGGGATGAGTGGATGGGCCGGCACCTGGGTCAGAATCTGCGGTGGTGGACACAGGACTTCTCATGTTGACAAGCTCCGAGGTATGCTCACGCACACGGAAGTTTGAGAGCCTCTGAGTTATGGGGTGCTCAGGTGTGCTGCAGCAGGGGTGGCTGTCCCCGGGCCCCGGGGAGGATGGGAGTGACAGCAGGCCACCCGGGCAGCACACGATGGTTTTGGACTCCAGATGACTTGTCCAATTAAAAAGCAGGCCCCCAAGCCCTGCCTGGGGGGTGCGGGGTCCACTCCATTTCCCCAGAGGAGAGGAAGTGACAAGAGCACACAAGGTTCCAGGGCCTCTGCATGTGGGGAAACCCAGCTGTGTGGCAGGATTTGGCAGAAGGCTATGGCTTGGTGGGCACGAGGAGGTGCAGGCCTCAAAGGGGCAGGCATGGGTGCCAGGTTCCATCTTCTCATGGGCCTGAGCCTCTGCCTCTCTTTCCTGCCTTGGTCAGGACTGGCTCCGGGACTGGGTAAGGCTGAGCCTGCAGGTGAAGGGCACAGGCCGGTAGAACAGAGCAGCGGGGGTGGGGGCAGGGAGCCAGAGGTCAGCAGTCCCAGGATCGCCTTGGCAAATAAAGACCAGAGAGTTTTAAGGAACAGCTCTCTGGTGGGGAGCCCTTTCCAACTTCCCGAATGAGCCTATAAGAAAAGGCAGGAAGATTCTCAAATATTGTGACAGAAGTATTGTTACAGACATAATGTTTTTCCTCGGGCTTGCTCGGCTGTAAAAAGAATTCTGCGCCATAAATATGGAATTTCCGAGCAGGCCTGCTCATACCCAGGAAAACCTTGACTTTGCTCGAGTTGTCAACAGGAGCAGGGTCATGTCAGGCGGAGGGAAGGCCAGCTCCTGGTAGAGAAGGCATCTCCCAGCCCTCTACTCTATTTTTGATCTGAAATCAGGGCTGGCTTTAAGAAAAATGCTCAGTTTCGGAGCAGCTCATCTGGGCTTCTATAGTTTTACATGAACCCCCCCAGGCTCTGTCTTACTTAAACTTCTTTTGGTTAAACTTTCCCTTTTGACGAATCACCCCATGAAATTTCTACAGCAAGCCTGTCCACTGATAGAGTATTTGACTCTCAGGATTCTTGTATACGAGAGGCCGCATCCCCTCTCAACTAAAAGCCAAGACCCTGTTATCCACAGCCTCTGGCTTGTTCTGTCTTTTCAAATAATTTCCGAGTCGGAATAAAGAGTGATTCTCTGGAACAAAACAGACAGTGTCTGAGGTAGACTCCACCCTCTCTTTTGTGTTTCCAAAGCACCCACGGGCACTTCCGGGAAGGTAAACCTTCTCCTTGAATTGTACCCAGCACACTTCGCCAAGGCAAACTTGGGCCCAGACTGCCCCGCCCTTCGATGTCAGCACAAAGCCATTATCCTCTGCAGCGGGAGTGCAAAGAACGGGCAGGACTTCGTATTCCAGTGCCCTCTGGCACCTAACGTTTGACCCTGTGAAACAGCATTTCATTTGGCTGCTGAGTCTATGAACTTGATCATTTACTGATTTTTTTTTTAAAGCAACTTCCCCTAGCCCCCACTCTTTTAGAACCTGGAGATCCTTCTGCTTCCGGGCCGCTTGATGTGGGAGGCCGTTAGGTCAGCTCAATGTCCATCAAGCTTTCCACCTCTCTGGCTCCCATATTTTGTCTCATCTCAGGAAGAGCTCAGGTTGCTCTTGGATGCTAAGAAGAAACAGGTGCTGGTAGGTAGCACCTTTGGGGCTGTTTCTTTGAGCTCCCAATTCAATCAATCTAAAATTACCTAAATGCCTCTCTCTCTCTCTCTCTCTCTCTCTCTCTCTCTCTCTCTCTCACACACACACACACACACACACACACACACACACACACACACACACACACATATCATTTTTACAAGTAGAGAAGGAAGAAAGAGGAAGCAAGGGTTGCTGGTTGTGAGGTTTTGGAGAAGATAATGCCTGGAGGGCCAGACCTAGCTAACTTGACTAGGAGGGACAACGGGACTCAATGAAAGGAAATGAAAACGTTACATTGTCAAACAGGTGAGCATTTGGTGCCCAGGCTCCTCTGGGAACACCTGGAAAATGATGAAGCAAGCTCGGCATACCTAGTTCTCCCAGCAAGACACCTTGAATTATCATGACATTCGTGCTGTTCTTTATGATAAACCAAACACTTGCCCCTCTTAATCGTATTTTATCCTTATACAAGTATTACCTGAATACATTATCATTGTACAAAGTTCAGAGAACATAGAAATGTATTATGAGTCCAGGCCCCCGAGGAAAATGAGAGGCAGGCAAAGCTTACCATGCTAATGCTGGGGGTGGGGGTGGGGAACCCCAGGGAAGTGGGACTGAGAGAAGTACGGACCGGAGGCCAGGAGGGAGGAAGGTAAGTACAAGGCAGGTGTTATCAAGCAGGCCATGCGTTCACGAGAAGAAAAGAAAACTCAGATGGTTTTTGTCATGCAAGACATAGCCAAGGAACCAGGTACAGCCAGGGGAGCCCCATGTCATCTCTCTTTCGCTGGTCAAGGTTGTATTATCCAACTCTCCAGGCAGCTGTTAAGGACACCAGAACCTCTGCGGGCTTGGCCAAACCCAGCACTTTCTACCATGGCGGGCGCCGAGGGCTGACTCTGGCTTGGATGGGAAACTGGAATAGCCTTTCCCCCATTTGCCCTCCTCCCATCCTCAGAATTAACTACTTTTAAGACTTTGACTTGCATCATTCCAGACCCTTTTCTATGCATTTGTATACCTATTTATGTGGGTTTTAAGAAAAAAAACTAGATAATTTAGTATGTATTGTTTTGCTATTTCCTTTTTTTTCCTCTTAGTATATCTTGTAGATTTCCCATGTGTGTCCATTTTTTAAAACTCCTGGGTAGCATTACTCAGTATAGATGTACCATATTTTATTCTCCCTTTGATGGCCCTTTAGATTTTCCCAACTTTGGCTATTATAGTCAATGTTGCAATGAACATGCCTTCATGTATACATGTGAGAATATTTCTCTATAACAAATACTTTGAGGCTATAATTTGGGATCATAAGTACTTTTGGATTTAAAGGGCTACCCACAAAAATCAAATAACTCCCTCCTTGCGAGAGTCTTGGGGTAAGAGTCTTATTACTTCATTGATTTAGAATTTGAGAGTTGAGGCCACTTGATTCAGTTGGTTCCAGCATGAAGCCAAAGAGGCCAAGAGATATTGAACTTGATTCTCAACAAATAGTGCAGAAGACAATTACATTCCATGGTCACAGACCGCACCCTGAACCTTGGCTCACTGCTCCTCAAACTTTTATCATCGGTCCTGAGGGGGCGAGAAAGAGAGTATATATCCTGCTCCCCAAAGCACATGGGCGGGCCTGGCCAGCGCCGTCCTACCACATAATTCTGAAGGCATCTTTATCAGGAAGTATAACACGGATACGGCACCCCCCTGGAGTTGTTCATACCGCGTACATGGCAGGGCTTGTTACTTAAATTCTTGGAGCTGTGGTTTTTTTCTCATCTATAAAATGTAGGTAGTACTATCTACCTTCCCGGGCTGTAGAGGCGATTCAATGAAATCAAGTATGGAAAGCCTTTAGCACTGAAACTGATGCATGCAGGAAGCACTCATTATCCAATGGTTGCAATTGTGACCAGCGACATTACTCCTAGGAATGCATGTTTCTTTTGCAATTGTGACCAGCGACATTACTCCTAGGAATGCATGTTTCTTTTCTGGGTCCAGGGCAGGGCCCAGATGCCTGGGAGCAGAAGGGCTACTCAGGACTGCGTCCAGGACTCCAGGGAGAGGAGAAAAGGGAGTTAGTTGCAGGCTTCTCGCTCAGCTGACAGCTGCGCGTGCAAGGCCAGAACAGGAATGGGGCATTTCATGCTGCTGCTTGTTTGGTTTCCCTTCTGTCCTGGGCTGCACCATGACTTCCGCGGGTCCCCTGAAACTTTTGCCTTTCGCGGGCCTCCTCCTGCATTAAAACATATTAAAATTTATATTTTATGATTGGCAGAAGAATGAAGGCAGCCTCGATTGGATTATGTTCACTTTTTTCTTCTGATTTGAAAAGGAATGAAAACATTTCCGTGGGCGCCTGACCTGTCTCAGCACTAAGTTACTTTGGTCATTATGGCCACCAGGGGCTCCATCCTGCTTCTGCTGACATTCCCAGCAGCTGTGCATGGCTGGGGGTGCAGGAGGGCCAAGAGCCTCCCCCGAGGTATAATTTTACATGCAAAGGTCTTTCTTCCCAAACTAGGTCAGGACTGCCCCCAGGGCAGGACTTGCCTTCATTAATTCCCTCATAGCCCTGAGCGCTGAGTCTAGTGCTGAGCACCAGGGCCCGTTTGCTCATTTTAACACATTGCAACATTGTGTTATTAATAATTGTTATGAGACTCCTTCAAAAGCCTTGAGAGCCTATTTTTCTGTGGCTCCACGGTCTCTATCAGACTCGGACAGGCCTCGCAAGGTCTCTCTGTGACACAGCCTTGAGGAATTGTCCACAGTAGGCTCCTAACACTGAGAGAGTCCCATGTCACGGGGCCCAGGAGAATGAGATAATATTGGGGTACTTGGATCTGCGTTCTCAAAATTGCAATTCAGAGTCACGTCGTGTAGACCTCCGAAGCTCCCTGTTGTGGGTACGGACACGCTTCACCACCCTCTGTGCGTCCACGAATCTATAAGACGGATTTCCTGCTCACTCCCCTTGAGCTGGAGATCGATCAGCAAAGATGTTTGCTGTATAATTGTCGCTCACTGCCACTCTTTTCCATTGGAAAAAACAGCACGTACCATAGGCAAGAGCAAGAGCCAATGGTACTTGTCAATTCCCAGGGTTACTCTGTTCACCCCAATAGTAACATTTAGGGTGAAGTGAGAGAAATAGGATCTTTTGAGAAATGTGTCATTTGAAAGTGCCACCGGGGCTGGTCTGATTGGGAAGTTGGGTGGACTGACAGCTGGGAGTTGGTTTTCATTTAAAGAGGCTCTGTTTCTACATGGGCTCAGTTGAGAGTGCATTTGCTTAGTATGTCAAGCTGATGCCAAGGAGCTAACAGGACAGTGACAGTCAAGCTGGAGACAGGCCACAGAGGCTGAACAGTGACATCTCCAGAGCAGACAGCAGTTTGCTGTTCCTTTGGTATGCTTGTTTTAATATGGAGCTTATTAATTCACATTTTATTTGTAATCAGTTGCTTTTTGTCAAGAGTGGTTCTTGAAGCTATTATGTTATCTCTGAATTTCTTTTGTACAATTTGAGGGCTGCCAAAAATGCTTAGTTATTGTTGCCAAATGTACTTAGTGGCAGCAAAATGTAAATATGGAGCTATATTTTTAGCTGGGAGATGCAAACTCTAGTTACTTAACCCAGGCCCTCAAAAACTGGTTAGGATGTCGTCTGTGGTATAGAGAAGAGGGAGGGATATAAAAGTTAGGTGGGCCGGCCGAGTGGCATGTTGGTTAAGAGTTGGCTTGGGACGCCAGCTCTGAGAAGTAGGGCCCTGGTTCGGATCCCACATGCAGACCAGTGACGCTGCGCCCTCTACAGCTAAGATGGTGAACAACAGCTCAACCTGGAGCTGGGCTGCTGTGAGTCGCGGGAGATGGCGTAGGCTGCAGTGGGGCTGGCTGGCAGCTGGCGTGAGCTTTTGTGAGCTGCCATGAGCTGCAGTGAGCCACCGTGAGCGGCTGTCCAATGGCTGGTGAGCGACTGCCTCACCCGGGAAAAGCGCAATGATAATACCAACATGGGCCAGTAAAGTGACGTCCTCCACAACTAGACTGAAGAACCAAAGGACAGCAACTTGTCTGTTCCCCTTCCCCAATTCCCCAATAAAATCTTAAAAATAAAAATTTAGCTTAGGGCCTGGGAAGTAAGATGAGTAGGATATCCAAACTCACAGATGATTTCAAAAAGGAATCTCGAGTTGCACTGGAAAAGCAAAGACTATTTGGAGACTGACAATGGAGGAGGAAGTACGTAAGTCTGACTGTTTTAAAGGGAGGGTTTAAAGCCTTATAAGATTCAGGTCAAAGAAATAATGACTTAAGAACAAGGGTAACGGAAACACCAAGAATGTTCCTTCTTTCATCTGTTGATTTTACAAATACGGTGTGAATCCATGCCAAGAACCTGAATCTTGCCATGTGGAGGCAAGAATGTTTCTGACATTGGAAGAAGCACGTCTGTGGTCTCAGAGCTGAGGGGAGACCATGGTTAGGAGGGGTGCTGTGGAAGAGACAGGCCATGAAGTGTCTCGGAAGGCATGGGAAGGAATTTACATCTTAGACTTAGGGCAATGGGAAGCCGTTGAGAGTTTCATGCAAAAGCATGAGGGTCAGGTATTACATGGGAGCAGGGCCTGTGTCACAGAGACTATCAGAGGGTGTTGTAGCAATTCATAACAAAAGACCCCACTACAGGAACTAGAAGCTTTAGCAGCAGGAGGCTTTAGCAGCAGGAGGCTGTTTGATGAGAGGTGTTGAGGGGGTGGCTTGGGGGGTCAGTAGAAGTGACAAGTTTGGATCACAACTATTGAGTACAAAGCGCCTGTGAGATATCCCAATGGCTGCTTTCCTCTGGGGTAGGTGCGTAGCTTCGGCAGTCATGACAAAATAGAAGGTAATGGATGAAGCACAGGGTGGCTGAGGTCACCTTGCTAGATGATGGTGAATAGGACAAGAAGACACATGAGGATGGAACTTGCTGAAGAGCAGTGTGTCGGGGTCGGGAAGAGGAACCTTTGAAGGAAACTGGAACAAAGAGTCCAAGTTGTCCTCCAAGAGGTGGAGGTCAACTAGGAGACTACAGGGCCGTGGAAACCGAGAGAAGAGATGACTTAAAGAAAGGGCGGGTCATCGGGAGTGTCCAGTGTTGGAGAGAATTCATATAAGAACTGTAATAAGGCATTACATTTAGCCACAAAGAAACCTTTGGTCCCCACTTTGGGGAGTTCAGTTTTTTCAACCAACAGAAGAGTTCCTGAACAGCTGCTTCCTCACGCCAGGCACTGCTCTTGGCCTGAAGCTGACACTCTAGTAGGAGAAACCGACAACAAACGAGGAAACCAGCAAGTAGATAAGGTCATTTCAGACAGTGATAAGAGTGAATAAGAAAACAAAACAGGGCGATGTGACGGCTGGGTGACTGGCATAGGTGGGGAGCTTATTTAGATTGGATGGACAGGGAAGGCGTTTCTGAGAAGGTGACATTTGATCTGCGTCCTGAAAATGATAAGGAAGACACATTTGTGTTAAGATCCAGAAGACAGAACATTCCAGGTAGAGGGAACAGCTTGTACCCAAATCCTAAATCAGTGGTTCTCAAGCAGGGATAATTTTGCCCTCCAGGGGACATTTGAGAATGTGTGGAGACATATTTGGTTGTCACAACTCAGGGGGAGGGGAAGGGGTGGTTGAAGGGGGAGCAGTACCAGCATCTAGTGGGTAGAGGCCACGGATGCTGGTAAACATCCTATAATGTACAGAACAGCCCCCACAGCAAAGAATGATCCAGCCTCCAACATCACCAGTATCGAGAGTGAGAAACCCTGCCTTAAATCAGGAACAAATGGTCCATCTAAGGAGCAGAAAGGAGGCTGGTACATGTAAAACAAGGAGTCGGGGGTGGGGGGACTTTGGTCAGAGAGGTAAGCAGGGGACAGATGACAGAGACCTTCTTTGAAGGGCTTTTTATATTCTACTTCCTGAGTGCAAGGGGAAGTCATTACAGGGTTGTAAGAACAGAAGTGACCTGATCGGATTTATGTTCTAAAATGATACTCTGGTTGTTGTATGGGGACTGGATTGTAGAGGGCGAGAGGGGGAGCAGAGAGAGACTAAGCAGCCACCCAGGCGAGGAGGAGAACGGGATGTAAGTGGGAAGTTAGGGGGAATGACAGCATTTTCCTGATGGACTGGGTTTGAAGGTGGCGGGAACATGAGAAACCAAAAACGACTTCTAAGATTTTGGTTTGAGCAATAGGAGGAGAGGAGGTACATTTCACTGGGATGAGAAGACAGGGCAACGTTGACATGGAGAAGTTATAAAGACTTTGAAATGCATACTAAGGTGATCATCAGCGTAACGGATGAGGGTTTAGTCCTGCCGTGTTTATCACATAGCGGTTTGAAACAACCTAATTATCTCATAACAGGAGATTAATTAAATAAATTATGAAACCAGTATACAGTAGTATTACAAACTATATCTATTAACGTGGAAATATGGTTCACAATGCATTAAGTCAAAATAAAAAAGATGGGCCGGCTGAGTGGCGCAATGGTTAAGAACTGGCTTGGGATGCCAGAGGGCCCTGGTTCGGATCCCACATATGAGGGCCAGTGACACTGCCCTCTACAGCTAAGATGCTGAGCAACAGCTCAACCTGGAGCTGGGCTGCCGTGAGTCGCCAGCGATGGCGTGGGCTGCAGCCCCTGTGGCAGTGGGTTGCCATGGGCTACCGTGTGTAGCCAGCAGCCAGCGTGAGCGGCCGTCCAGAAGCCGGCGACTGATGTGCCTCGCCCGGGAAGAGCGCAATGATGGTGCCAACTTGGGCCAGTGAAGCGACGTCCTCCACAACTAGACTGAAGAACAAAAGGACAGCAACTTGTCTGTTCCCCTCCCCCAATTCCCCAATTAAAAAAAATAAATAAAAATAAAAAAATAAAAAAGATTGTAAAATAGTACGTAGTATTTCACCTTTTATACCAAAATATGTACTCTATGAGGTAACAATTTAAGAGTAGAAGTGAAACTATAAAAATACTAGAAGAAAATGTGGTTGAATATTTTTATAATCATAGGGCGGTGAAGCCTTGCGTAGTGTGATATGAAAACCAGAAACCATGAGGAAAAGATGAACATACTTGATTATATGAAAACCTAAAATTTATAGGAGAAAACCCATAGACAAAATAAAAATAGAAAAATTGAAAGAAATTATTTGCAATCAGCATGGCAAAATTAATATCTCTACAAGCTAAAGAAATTTTACAAATTGATAGAAAAGACAAACAGCTCAGCAGAAAAAATGGACAAAGACAGGATTTGGCAATTCCTAGAAGAAGAAATAAAATGGCCAATCTGCATATGAGAAGTTCAGTCTCTCTATGAAAATGCTAGTTTAAACAATGAGTTAATTTTTTACCTATTGGATTGGCAAAAATTAAAAGATGGATAATACTTATTTTTAAAAAGGGTGAGGGAGAGTAAACTGGCACAATCTTTTTTAGAGTATAATTTAGTACCATCAAAACGTAAATGTGTTTCTTTTTGACTAAGCAATTCTGCTTTTGACTATTTAGCCTACACAAAAAATTAGACAATTGTTCAAAGATATAGGTACAAACGTGCTAAGCTGCATTGTTGGAGATAATAAACACTTTGAAATAAATGTTTCTCAACAAGGACATGCTTAAATAAATCGTGTGCCACATGCAATAACAATATAAGCTATTAAAATGAATGAGGTCAATCTGTGTGTCTTGATTTGAAAAATTGTTCAGGGCATTGGTAAGCAAAAACAGCCAGTGGTAGAACAGTGTATAATATGATCTAATTTTGTAAAACTAACTAAATAAAATTGTGTATTGGTAGACAGGGTTATATATGTTTAAGGAAAGGCCTAAAATGCTTACGTGAAATTATTCATGTTGTCTTTTACAGGGAGTGGGACTTGGAGTTTCTATTTTTAACCTTTCTCTATTGCTTTTTTATTTTTAACATAGTGACATGTGTCTCAATACGCTTGGTGTAATATCAATTATATTTTGGCATATTGGTAAGGATGGACTTAACATAATTATGAATCTAATATGTCAAAATTATCTGCCTGGAATTTTCACCATTGTGTCTTTCTAGCTAAATATCACATTATATGTAATCAGAAAATAATGTCCTGTTTTTGATAAAGTGTTAAGTAAATATCACACCCTTTAGCTCTCACTGTTTTCTGACATAGTGGATATACCAGGTTTTCAAAGAGCCTCTTCTTTAATAATAGAAGCTAACGCTTTTATAAATCTTTGGAAAACACAGAAGTAGCAGAAAACATAAATTAGTTTGAATTTATGTAAGATACGCAAAGATAAAACAGCAAAGGACTCAGTGAAGAAAAGAAAGCAGCTATAGACTATAATAGTTTACAGGCTCATTATGCAGAAAAAGACAGTTCTGGGTAAGGAATATACCTTCATAAATAAGCTATTCGCATCGCCCATAAAATCCTGGTTTTGTTTGTTTGGTTCTTTTTTTGGGTGGGAGGGGGCATGAGATGTTGATTTACCTTGCTAAGTACTTTTGAAAATACCTATGTAATGTGTACATAAACATATATATGTACTTTAAGTAGTATCGATGTTAATATATGAATTTAAATTCATTCAAATTAGTACTATAATAGGGAAAAACTTGAAATAGCTTAAATGTTTTATATATGTGTGTGTGTGTGTGTGTGTGTGTGTGTGTGTGTGTGTATTCTCTGCATATATCTCTATACCTACACATGAACATATGCACAAAAGATAATCTCAGGTGAATAGACACCCATGGACTGTGGTTGACTTGGTGTGAGTAGGCTTATGGATTTCATTTTTTAATGTCCATTTTAGTTGCCTGAAGTGTCTGATTTTTCTGTAATGAGCATATTTGCTTTTATAATGAGCGAACAATTATTTTGAGGAAAAGAAAGAAGGAAAAACATAAGATGTCAATGGGGACATTGTCCAGAGTTGTTTCTGGGCAGTCCATATTAGAGGCAGGAGCTAGATGGCTGTGGAAAGTGATGACGTTGAGTATGGGGTTGTCAGAAAAGTCAGAACGTATTTTTTCTATATTTTTTGTTGCAAAAATGCGTCATGACTTTTCCGACAGCCCAATAGAAGAAGGTAGTGTGAAAATTTCCGTTAATAATCTCGAGTGAGGGTGAGGGAGAAGGTAGGACAAAGCGAGGGTCAAGGGGAGGTTTATGCGTCCCCGCTCTTAGCGTGTCTATCTATCCATCTGTGGAAAGTTAGCACCCATGCAGCATTTTCCTGAACGCAGTCTTACGTTCATGTTTCATTGTCCCTTGAAATCTGCTCCAGGAACTGGTCATTTGTCTGGTTGTTCTTCTGTAAAAGAAAGTTCTGAATCATGTTAGGTCACAGTCTCAGTCTGTTAATGTAGAATGTCGGCTCCAAGGTAATAATCAGTGCTCTGAACCCAGTTTGCTGTTTAATCTTGTCCCCCGTCCCCAGCTGGCCTCTTGCTGTGATAGTGGGGCTGGCGTGGCCTTCCGTCTCTCTTCCCCCACTGAACCTTTCTCTCCTTCCCTGCTTGGAATTTCTTCCTCCACCAGGGTCAGAGGCAGGAGGAGACGAGGCTGGCTCTGTGGTAAGATGGCTTTGCTTTCTCTGAGCATTTCATTTGGGGGGGCCCTTCCAATTGCAACTCTTGAGCTGGCCTTGTCACCTTGACCCACCCTCAGTTCTGCCCTCAAACACTACCCACCTACCCTAGTGTTGCCCAGTACTGTTACTTCTGGGGTCTTCTTTTCCAAGTACCCTCTCCCTGAGTAGGATTCTTACATTTGGTCCCCAGGAGTAAAGTTACCTCCCAGACCGAGCCCTCTCCCCTGCTGCCACAGGCTGGTCTGACTTTCTCAGGCAGGAGCGAGGTCCCAGTCCCTCTAACGCCCAATCGCAGGGGCACACATTAATCTTTCCAGTGGTCCCATTAGAGCTCTCTCACTGGGCTAGACAAGAAAGCAGACATTTCTTCATCCCTCCATTCTTTGGGGGAGGAGACCAATAGCATTCTCATTAGAGAACCATTTTCTACTCAAAAATCCTTATAACCCTCACTCCTTTGACCCCTTTTTATTCTCCACATGAGTGAGGGATTTAAACATCATAATAACGGCTCTTGGTAACTCTGCTTTGAAATTCCACATGTGGTCTAGTACGCCTTTTGGGATATAGTCTTTGCTCTAACTTGGTGCTTCAGTTTCACCTTCTCATTTAACGTTTTGTTATATACAAATGGTGAAGAGCCAGAGGGAGCAGCTGAAGCTACAGGAAAGAGGCCGATGGAGTTGGGGGGGTCCGAGACCTTGGTGGGGAATTAGTCTAGAGGGAAGGAGGGGCCCTCTTCCCATTGTGACAGGAGGGAAGGGAGAGGCAATTCTTAGGTTAGAGTGGGCAGGCAAAGACTTGCTAGAGCTTCCATCTGATGAGAGGAAACGATTGAATTGGTCTGACTCATTTATGTGATGGAATTCTGAGGGAATTTCCGGTCCAGTTTAAAGTTGTGAAACCTACTACAATGGTGTAGGCTGCTGAGTGGGCTGATGGTTTTCTCCTGCAAATGGAGAAGTATAGATGAACACTTCCTGGGCTGTCACTGTCGCCCTCAAAAGAGGGAAGATGAGAGAGTGCATGTACCAAAGAAAGAAGGGTCTTATGTGACAAAGGAGGACCAGAAAAGCCCAAAGGTAGCCGGGCTTCCTGGTTTCCACAGGAAACATTTTATCTTTGCAAACAGACTCAAAATTCAGGTTTGAAAGTCCCGAGTTACAAAAGCCCCAACTATATACTAACCAGCACCCTGCTGAATTCACAGCTCAAAAGAGGAAGATGATATGAAAGAGAAGTCCTAACATGGACTGCAATTACTGATAGGTTTCGGGAACTGGTGGGAAGGCAGGATGAAGCCCTCTGGGCTCCTCCAGCCTCAGAACCTGTGTTTTGTTCAGACCTGGTAAAACACTCTCAATTTTGTTTGAGGAGTACATCGATAGCCACAATCGATAATGAAACTGTTTGATGTCTCCAACACTATGATCTCTATTGAATGGTAAGGGTGAGTGGGACTTTATTATTAAGTTGGCATCATATATACCAAGTGCCGTAACAGCTCTTGGTCTTACTGTACAAGATCAAATGATAAGAACTGAAATTAATATTTTGATGGTCGCCCAAGGCCAGGGGAAGAGGGAAGAGAAATAGGAAAGGAAGCATAAGAAATTTCCTCCAAGTTACGTGGCTACTCACAATCCAGGGGAATTAATGGATATCAATAAGATATAATTTTAAGTAGGGATCCCTTCTCAGCATTGGCTAAAAAAAGTCATGTGGACAAACTCTACTAAGCCTAAGTGACAGGCTAGCCTTATTAATGCTGGATCTTAAAGAGGGTGCTTCTACTGAGGATGGTCACTTTAAATTGTCCCCACATCTTCCAGTAAATTTCATGGGGATATGTTGGACTAGGTACTGGGCCACTGTGAAGCCATGTTGAATCTGTGTGGGGGGAAACAAAAACTAATTTCTAAAGTTGAACTTTGCATTATCTTCAGAGCTCCTAGTCCTAGATGTGGCACATTGGAGAGACAGGTATAATGGGTCCCCGGCACTGTGTTGCTGGGTGTGTGTATGTGATCTTGCACACAATTTTCTCTAAAGGGATCACAATCTCCAGCCGGAACAGAGTGAAACGTGTTCTACTGATTTTTAAAAAGTGTTACCACCCGTAAGGGCAGCAGCACCTTACAGGCAGTGGAAATGAAGGAAAAAGAAGATTTCCTCAATTAGGCTCCAGGCTTTTTGATTGCAACCCAGTTAAAATCTCCAGTGCTAATTACCGCCTGGCTTTATTGAGCCGAGAAGCTTCTGAAGTCGGCTGGCTGAAGTGTGAGGTACTCCATTTTAATGTTGCAAAACCTCCTAAATAACCACAAAGGCAACTGTTTATGTCAGTCTGCACGTAAAACACCTGCTTTCTGATATTTGATGATATGTTTTGAGGCCTGTGATTGAGAGTCTAACACCTGGCTGATTAGACTGATGTTTGATCATGTTTTGAAATGCACTTCTACTACTTAGCGTGTGGCTCCTCGCGGCAATGCCTTAAGTGGATTGGGTGCATCAAGGTTCTTGTTGTTTTTTAAAAATAACCATTACAGAATAATAGCTTGTTTTCATTAGCGAGGAAACACACTTTAAAATTCTTACACCACAGTGCAGCATTGTTTTTTTAAGGCAGGGGTTGCAAAATGTGGTACAAGGAAAGCCTGCATTGAATGCCTACTACCCTCGACCTGCTGAGTCAGCATCTCTGGTCATGGGGGCCCATGGGGTGACATCTTGTCCTAATTCCCAGAGAGATGAAAACTACTGCTTTAAGAAAAGGCAACTTGCAGTTGGATCCTGGAGTAGAACGGGTAGCTCTCTGGGGAGAAACTTCTGGTTCACATCTGTGAAATTTGTCCGAACTGAGAGGTAGAGGTGTGGGTTTGTCCTTGGGAGGGTGCTGAGGTTGTGTGTGAGCTCTCACATCTCTGCTGGCTGGGTAGTGAGCCTCTGTGCCCAAGTCTGAGAGGTGAGCGAAATGTGTGCGTAACACCATGGTAGGTGCCCACTTTCCCCCTTCATTTTACAAGAGAAAATCTTGAGACCCAGAAAGGCCAAAGGGTGGACCGAAGGTCATGTAACGCCGTCATGAGGCTAGAACCCAGGTCTCATAGTCCCTACTGACTACTCTTGTTCCCAGGTCTGAAGTGAGAACCCTTTAAGAGGCCAGGCCCCCGCAGGACCCTCCTCCTTCCCTTCCCCTGCTTGTGCTCAGAAGGCTGACCTGTGGGGGCTGCAGCCACCATCATCCTGTCCCCTGGCTTCTGGCTGGGCCTGGCCAGTGGACAGCCGTAGCGGAAGAAAAGGAGAGCTCATGGGAGTGGCCACCGCGGTGAGCTCACCTGAGAGCTTTGGTTTGGAGAGTGGAATAGTGTGACCAACCATCCTGGTTTGCCCGGACTGAAGGGTTTCCTGGGTCCCTAGTCATTCTGTGCTAAAACCAGGAGTGTTCCAGACACACTGGAGTAGAGGAGCTCCTTTATTTATTTATTTATTTATAAACTTTTTTTTTTAATTGAGGAATTATGGGAGGGAAATAGTGTTGGGGAATTGGGGAGGGGGACCAGCCAAGTTGTTGTTCTTCAGTCTTCGTTGTGGAGGGCGCCAGTTGCCATCTGGCTGCCTGTCGGCAGCTCGTGGCCTCTAAGCTCAAGGTGCTATGTTCAATCTTAGCTGTGGGTGGGTGTAGCCACCATCCGATGCGGGAGTCGAACCAGCAGCCTTGTTGTTAAGAGCACACGCTCTGTCCATTGAGCCATCAGAGCGGCAGCTCAGCTCAAGGTGCCGAATTCAGTCTTAGTTGCAGGTGTGCGTAGCCCACCATTGAACAGGCAATCTTGTTACACCAGCTGAGTCATCCTGCCACCTGTTGGCAGCTCAGTGGCAGCTCAGCTCGGGCGCAGTGTCACTGGCTCATGTGGGAATCGAACCGGCAACCCTGTTGCTCAGAGCTTGCACTCTTAAGCTAACTCTTAACCAACTGAGCCACTTGGTCGGCGCTGGAGGAGCTCCTTTAAAATGTGACTAGGGAAAAACTCGACAGGCTCAGGGCCCTGTGAATAACCATGGAAGTGTATTTGCTGTTGCCCTTTAAAAATAGACACATACTTTATTTTATTAAAAAAAGAGATAATACATGATACAAAATGAAAAAAAATGTTTTAAAATATTTTTTATTGGGGAATTGTGAGATGGGAACAGTGCTGGGGAGTTGGGGGAAGGGAACAGACAAGTTGCTGTCGTTTTGTTCTTCAGCCTAGTTGTGGAGGACGTTGCTTCACTGGCCCAAGTTGGCACCATCATTGCGCTCTTCCCGGGCGAGGCAGATCAGTCGCCGGCTTCTGGACGGCCGCTCACTGCGGCTGCTGGCCACTCACGCTGACTGCTGGCTGCTCCCGCTGGCTGCTGGCTGCTGGCTACACACGGTAGCCCATGGCAACCCACTGCCACAGGGGCTGCAGACTATGCTGTCGTCGTCGGCGGCAACTCACGCAGCCCAGCTCCAGGTTGAGCTGTTGTTCAGTCTCTTAGCTGTAGAGGGCAGTGTCACTGGCCTTCATATGTGGGATCCGAACCAGGGCCCTCTGGCATCCCAAGCTAGTTCCATCACGCCACTCGGCTCGCCCCAAATGAAAATATTTTAAAGGGGTATTTTGATAAATAACTCTTGGCCTCCATCAGTTCTTTTCTTCAAAGGCATGCTGTGACCAGCTTCTGCGTGGATCCTTCTAAATACATTTTGTGCATATTTAGGTGTATAAATATATTATTTAAAATATCCAAATGGTAGCATACTATGCACAGTGTTTTTCACCATTTTTACACTTAATGGTATATCTTTGAGACTGTTCAACAACAGATAATAAAGAGCTGCCATATTCTTTTTAGTGGTTGTGTAGTATTCCTTTGCTTGGGATTGTTGTCATTTATACCTTTAGCAAGCCACCTATTAATTGACTTTGCTTCTAATTCAATGCATTGTTAATGCAAACAATGCTGCAATGAATGTCCTTGAGCATCTGGGTCACAGAGAACGTGCATTTAAAACCATGAGAGTCAATGTCAAATTGGTGTACCAAGGTCCACATCGACCAATAGAAAAGTGCCTGGTTCCCCACAGCCCCACCAGAAGTACACCCTCCAATTCAGCTATGGTCCAGAGTTGCTGAAGCAAATCCCAACTTTTGCTAGTAAATTAGATCCACTCCCATTTTATTTCCTAACTGATCTCTTCCTGGCAAAACTATCCTATAGCCAGAGCCATTTCCTGCCCTTTTTTTGTTTTTGCTATTTTTGCTGAGTAAGCTCATTAGCTTTAATTGTCTTCAAAATGATCCCCAGCTGTGTCATTCTTTCCAGCCCTGCAGAGTTATGGGAAATGCTGTCAAACCCAGGGGGTGTGTCTGGAGACATAGAGCAGAGTCTGTGCAACCAGTAGCCAAAGTTGGCAATTGGAGAATAAATCAGCTTTTTTTTGACCTGAAAATAGGTCAAATCCACAAAGTCACAGCCATACCAGAGTTCAGACGTCACCCTTCTAATATCCAGAATTACATCTGACTGCACATCTTTGCGAGAAGTGCAAAGTCTTGATCCAACATCCCCCATCCCTACCTCCTATCTCCAAATAGTTTGTACATGTGGAGAACTAGGGGTGACCCTCTCCAGGTCTCCTCAGGCCAGCGGTGTGCTAGCGTTGACTTGTATCAGCATTTGAGAGCCGATTAAGTTTTTAGGAATTTTGTGAGCCAGTTGTTAAATATAGCCATGATTAAAAATTATATAAATTTGCAAGTAAATGTAGTCATTAAAAACAAAGGAAATAACTACTCAAAACACATCACTGCCTAAGTATTATATGGTATTTTATTTATGTCTTTGAGTTTTTTTACATCGATTGTATCTGTATAGCTGTGCACTTTGTAATGGTGTGTTACTGTGCGTCTCTTCTCTACTGGGTAGCCGGTACCGTCACTTTGGTAGCTTGAAATTGGCCATGATGGGAGTATTTACACCAAGGAAATTGGCAAATACTAGAAACCAGTGCTTGATTTATTGTTTGGTTGTCTAGACTTAGAGGAGAAAATATTAATAATGCAGATTAAACTTAAAAGTCTGTCATGACTAGAGCAGAAGTTGAAAGAGGATTTAGTTCAAGGAACACAGTTCATATAAGAGTGAGTTTATCAGTAGATCTCATCATATTTAATGACAATAAATTTATTGGGAAAAGAGCAGATCGAGGTGCAACTCCATATGTCAAACCATGGCTGAATCACAACCATAGTTTGATTACAGGTACAAGGCTTCAGCAAAAATCCACTACAGCATCCTGGGAGAAAAAAAATCAAATGTGGGAATCTGTATATTTTATTACTACCTGTAAATTGTGTGTTGTAAATATCCATTCTTTATATCAGTAAAATTTGCAACAGCCTTATTATGTATCTACATGCATTCACTTTTTGTTTTTTTGAGAGCTGGTTAAGTATTTACCTGCCCACCACCATCTCCAGCTCCAGAATTCATTGATGTTGTGCTATTATCTCAAAAGAAATGATGCCATTTTCACTAGTCCACTTTCTGTGCAGTGGGCATAAGAGATGGTGAAGACATCATTTGCCACCTTGCTTAAGGAATAAAGTCAGGGGCTGGTGAGTGTGTTTAACTCCACACACAGTATGCCACTCACTAGCGACTAAGATGGGGATTAGGCCTAGTGCTGAGACGCTGGCTCCTTGGAACTAGGCCCTTTTTGCTAAACCTTCCTTTTGTTCAGTAGCCAGACGTTTTTGGCATTTTCCTAACTGGGGGTTGGCAACCCTTCTGGGTTAGCAAGCCAAGTCCTCATTTATTCACTCTAAGGTAGCGTGTGCCAGGAACACATTCTAACTTTTAAAAGTTCTCTCTCTTAATCCAGGTTCTGGCTGGAGTCACTCTATAGAAGAATTCTTTTATTAAGACAAAGACACTGAAACATTAAACCAAAAATATGCAATTTCTTTCACCTTTTGGCATGAACCGAATATTGGTTATTTTGTTCCTCATCTGTGGGAGATTTTCATCTTGCCCTGGGTGACTCGGGTCGTAGAGAATGTTGCTTGCATCAGTGTCCCCAAGTCAGCGCCTCAGGGCCCCTGAGAAGCTGTGTAGGCATCCTGGGGGTCAGAGTGAATGGGCTGGTGCTGGGGGGTTTTCCTGAGCATGGGTCATGGATCATGGGGGGTGTGGGCCTGTGACATTCCTTTGCCATCCAGAATTCATCAGGGCAAACAAAAGATGCTGCTTCTGCTTACGTAACTAGTGAAGAAATCTATTGCACAGAGATTGGACAGGTCAAGGAGCCCTTAGGAAGGCTATGGAGCCAGGTTTGGAAAGAGACTAGGTATCAGCTAGGACCACAACTCCAATCACATTTCAAATAACAGCCTGGTGAAGCCCCTCAATTGCTCTTGCTCCCACTGAACTCTGGGCACCTCTCTCTGCTTATACCACCTCTGCTGTTGGCTCAAGGGCACTGGACATCCCTACCCCTAGTGACTCAAAGCTGCTGCCATGGCCACTGTCACACTGCCACCAAGATATTCTGCCTCTTCTTTTGTGTCATACTATGACCTGACTCTAAGTCCGGCACCCATGAGCCAAGAGCCCTTGCCTCTGCTGAGCTAAAGGAGCCTGGGACAAAGGCTGCCTGACTTTTTCAGGATCTCCAGTGAGAAGAAGGTTCTGCTTTCCACTGAAAAGCACAAGGGGGATGTGCCACAAACAAAGGGAGGGGACTGATTGCTGGGTGGCCAAAAAAGGAAAACCCCATGTCCGTGCCACTCGTCCACATGCCCTGCTGATTTACATGCTCTCACATGTCAGCTGGGATGTGTTCAGAGATGTGGGAACTTTCTGGTCATCTTTGGCTCCATGGGACCACTGCTCACTGTGCCTCCTCCTCTCTAAGCAGGGTGCTCTCAGACCCACGACTCCCCTTCTGCAGGCTCAGCGATGAGTCTGGAAGAGATGCTGGTTCAATCTCATTCCTGTTGCATGCTCTCTTGTCTGTCCCCAAGATAGAGCCCTGGGCTCCTGCATGGTGGCCTGGGTCATGACACTTCTTCTGCCCCATTGCTGAAATCTCCCCCTACTCAGCCCATAGTGGGTATAGAGTCCCCTGAAGCAGAAGGGTGTAAGAAACCTGGGGCTATGTCTTTATACCCTCGTGTGTCCTGACGGGTCTTCCTTGCCACGGGACGAGTCCTCTCAATACTGTGGCCTGCTTTGCCTTGCTGTTTCATTTGGAAAAGTGCTTCGTCATTATGTTTGGTTAGATAACTATCAAACTAACATGTTACCTTTGTTTGGTCCTGTAGAGTTTTCAAACATTTCCACAACAATGAACTCATTTTAGTGTCTTAGCCCCCCTCTGAAATAGCTATTATCATCTCCATCATGGAGTCAAGCCGCTGAGGCCCAAATGCCCCCAGGCCACACAGCTGCTAAGGGCGAGACTTGGCCCCAGTTTTTTTTTACCCCTCCCTTGGCGCTCCATGGACTGTATCATGGTGTTGTGAGGCTTCTAAGGACAATGACATGTGCTGCTAGGAAGAAGCCAGTTGCCCAAGATCCAGTTCCTTACTTGACCATCGTGCCTCTTGTGGAGTTTGCAGACCCCTGCCTGAGTCTGTCCTGGTTCTAGGGCCACATCGTGTGAGCCAGACTCCCCGTGAAGGTGGCGAGGAGTTCTCAGCAAGGACAGAGCTATGGAGTGACTTCCAGGCTCACGCTTCGCCTGTAGCTCTCACTCTCCGCTCAGGGCTTTTCTCTTTCCTGGCCAGCCGCGGACTCTCTCGGAGGCAAGGCAGAAGCAGCTGGTGAAGTAGTCATAGTCCTTCAACAGGAGGAAAATGGGTGGAATTTGCAACAACCCCAGCCCCAGCTCTGAGGTTTGGAAGACAAACGACTTCTGTTTCTGACAAATGGGAGTGTCAGGTTATTCCAGCCTGATGAGATTACAGCTCAGAGAATCACGAGGACTCAATTCCTCCAGAAGGGGAAAAAAACAGCTGGCACAGGAGCTCTGCAGGGCCTTCTGCGGAAGGTGATGTGGGGTCACAGGCTGAAAGGTGCCAGGGCACGATGGGACCAGGGCGGGAAGGAGCTGGCATGTGAAGCAACCCCAAAATATGGTACGTGGTGGACCCAAGAAATGTCAGGAAGGCTTGCAAATGGAAGTGTCACTGTGAGGCACCAGCTTCTGGGTCCCTCCTTTCTATCCAGACACAATAAAGGGAGATTAGAGTCTAAACGGAAATGTAGAGGAATGAGGCGATAGAAAGATAGAGGGGATTAAGGAAGGCTGGTGAGGAGAATGAGGTGCTTTTCTTCCTCATAAAATTTAATGGGGAGCCCCAAATCTCAGAAATCAAGATAAATAATATTTTCAGGCAATATTTATATAGATCAAAATTCATGCAAAAATAATCTGTGATGAACAAAATAACGTTTTCAAGGAAGACTGGATTAGTAGCAGTGATGTGTGGAGCCATATTGGAGCCTTAGACGAAGAAATTGCAATAATATTGATCCTGTCTTTATTTAAAAATTGGGCATTTTGTTCATCATTACTTTTTTTGCATTTTTTCAAGTTTGTGTGTGTGTGTGTGTGTGTGTGTGTGTGTGTGTGTGGTAAAGCATATATAACACAAAAGTTACCATTTTAAACATTTTCAAATGCAGAGTTCAGTGGCATTCAGTAATTCACACTATTATATGTAACCATCACCACCGCTAGAACCCTTTTCATCTTCCCAAACTAAAACTCTGTGCCCATAAAACACTAACTCCCCATCTTCCTCTCCCTTTAACCCCTGAGAAGCACCATTCTACTTTCTGTCTCTATGAATTTGACCACTCTGCGTACCTCATGTGTGTGGACTCATATTTGTTGTTTGTGACTGGTTTATTTCACTTAGCACAGTGTCCTCGAGGTTCATCCACTTTGTAGTATGTGTCAGAATTTTTTTCCTTTTTTTAAAAAAGATTTTTATTGGGGAATTGGGGGATGGGAACAGCACTGGGGAATTGGAGGAAGGGGAACAAACAAGTTGCTGTCGTTTTGTTCTTCAGTCTAGTTGTGGAGGACTTTGCTTCACTGGCCCAAGTTGGCACCATCATTGCACTCTTCCCAGGCGAGGCACATCAGTCGCTGGCTTCTGGATGGCCGCTCACTGCGGTTGCTGGCCGCTCACGCTGGCTGCTGGCTACATACGGTAGCCCATGGCAACCCACTGCCACAGGGGCTGCAGCCTACACCATCGCCGATGACTCACGGCAGCCCAGCTCCAGGTTGAGCTGTTGTTCAGCATCTTAGCTGTGGAGGGCAGTGTCACTGGCCCTCATATGTGGGATCCGAACTGGGGCCCTCTGGCGTCCCAAGCCAGTTCTTAACCATCGTGCCACTCGGCTGGCCCTTTTTCCTTTTTAAGGCTGAATAATTTATTTTAAGGCTGAATAAAATATTCTGTTTTACACATATACCACATTTTGTTTATTTATTCACCCACCTGTGGACATATGGTTTGTTTCCACCTCTTGGCTATTGGGAATTATGCTGTGATGAATATGGGAAGACAAATAACTGCTCGAGCCTCTGTTTCAATTCTTTTTGGATATATACCCAGGAGTGGAATTCTATGTTTAATTTTGGGGGAAACCACCAAACTGTTTTCTACAGCAACTTTCGCATGCATTTTGATTTTAAAAAATATTGCATTGGAATATTACTTATCTTGATTACTACAGTTTTCAAGACCTGCTTCTACCTAGTTCCAGCCTTGGAACACAGGCTATGATGCCCCATGGTTCATCCGTGGTCCTGTGCTGAATGGAGACAGACGTACAACTCTTTTTCCAGAACCACAAAGGACCCCTTGGCTGGCCTGCTATTTAGTGTTTTCTCCTTATTTGGGAAGATGCTGCTTTGGGTTATTTTTCTATTTGTGAGGCCAAGTAACACCAACCTGCTACCTTGTGACACTGGCACAGACCTGTGAAGGAGCCGCCAGGGTTGGGGTGTGGTCTGTGACAAAGAGATGCCAGGTTGATTGATGGGATGCAAATTGTTCCGAGCAGACATTGCACCTGGGGCTCTCTTAATCCTAAATTTCATTAGCAGCCCTTAATTCTACACAGTCCCCTTGGTTTTCTCATTTATTTTTTTCAAGTGAGTGTCTCTCCCATGAAACCAACAAGATTTTGATCACTTTGTCCCATCTTTATGTTTTTGTTTTGATTTTTTTACTGAAATAAAAGAAGAAAAAAAGAAAGAAAGCAGTCCCAGCCCTGCCTGGAATAAACCATGACCTGTGTCCTGACACAGTCCCCTTGGGCTGCCTGCGCACTTTCTGGAATTACAGAAACAAAGCTCATCTGAGCAACAAAACAGTTCTTTCCTATGTGTTGCTCCTGAGAGGAAAGTGAAAGTGGTCACCGATGCCTTTGCTGGTCACCAAGCAACCTCTGTGGGTGGAAGGTACCTTGGAAGTCTGACACATTTGGGAGATCCCCTCCCCCCCCCAGACAGGTGCTCACCATTTATTTCTTGGGATTTCTTCCCCAAAGGGCAATTCACTCCTTGGCTTTTTAGGTTAAATATGGAACCCCCAGGTTGGAATTTCCATCCCCCTTTTGGAAGGTCTGGTTCTCATGACGGAGCTCCCTGCTCCCTGCAGGCTGGTGAATGGCGACCTTTGTTCATATGCTTATCCTAGTGCATAGGAGCTTTCTGTGTACACCTCCTCTCCCACCCAGAGACTTTCCATTCTGCCCTCATTGGTTGGAAACTCGGTAGGGAATGGATATGGGAGCAGAGAGTGGCATTTTACCATCAACTTGAGGGTAGATGAGGCACTTAAGAGCTTTGTGCCTCAGTTTCTCCAATGACTCAAAAATAACATCTGAGTTCTCACTGCCTTTTGTCTATTGGGAAGGCTCTCTTTAATATAAGAGGAGATGTTGATTTAATATAAGGGTGTATGACTGGCTGGCTACATGCATTAATTCTACAAATAATTATGGCAGTCCTACAGTGACAGCATTCTAGGCACAAAAGGTATAAGATTGTTAAAAAAAATGGTGACGGTACAGTTGGGGAGACACACAAGAAGAGTTGATGAAAGTGTATGTTTGGTGCAGTGCCTGATACAGTTTGACAAATGGTGGTCCCTGTTTCTACCTTCCTCTTCCTTTCCCTCCCTCCCTCCTTCCTTCCCTCCCCCCCCCCACTTTCACAGACTGTCTGCAATTTTCTTCTTCTCCAGTGTGTCTGTGTAAAGAAAGAAAGAGGAAACAGCAACCCAAAGCGTCTTCTATGGATCAGTAGCAGAGAAAGAGGTAGACTCAGGCAGAGACTCCAGCATGTTCGTGTCTCCTTCCAAATTCATATGTTGAAGCTGAACCCCCAACATGGCTGTGTTTGGAGACGGGGCCTCTTAGGAAGTAGGTTAAATGAGGACTTAAAGGGTGGAGCTTCTATTGGAAGAAACAACACAGAGGGCTCCCTTTCCTTCTCTCTCTCTCAGAAGAAAGGCGCAGAAGGTAGATGTCTACAGGTGAGGGAGAGACCTGTCCCCAAAACATTTGTGCAGCCTGAGCAGCCTAAGACTCCTTCCACCCGAGTGACTGAGCCCTTGGCTGCTCCCACCTGCTCTGGGGCTCAGGAGCCCTGTCCTTTGTCTTCAGTTGAGATCTCTTTGCTTTGCAATTGCTCCATACAGACGTTTATCTTAGTTTTGAGTCCAACTATGACTTTCAGTTGATCATTTTTTACGTATTTTATCTCCTGTGAGGTGACCTAGAGAGTACATCAAAGTATGAGCATACTGTTTAAGATCCTTTGGGATTTCCAGTAAGGAAGAATCACAAGGAGACAGATGTGCCATTTAATTTTGTCCTTACTAAATTGCCTTCCCCCCCCCCCCCCCCCGGTGGGCACAGTGTTTGAAAATCAACTGGATACTATTTCATAGTTACCAATTATCCTGAGGGTCACTACAAGCCAGTATTTTCCAGGTCACCCTGGGGGAGGAGAGTCAACCATTTTTTCTTCTTTCTCCATCCCCTGTCTACTAATCTTGGCATCTCTCCAACCACAGCTGCTCATGTTTCTCTTCCCATATTACCACCAGCTCCAAGCTTCACCCGCCCAAGCAAAAATGGCAAAGGTGCAACTTTTTTATGTACCTGAATGAGAGGCAAGTGGGGACACTAAGTTACAGCAATGCAGTGATGTTTGTGAATGTGAACGTCTGTGTGTGTGTGTGTGTGTGTGTGTGTGTGTGTGTTTACTTAACGCCACTGCTTTTGAAGTGTGAGCTGAAGTGATTGATTCTGCCCACAGAAGGGAGACACACCTGGACATGATGTGTACCTGTTGGTCCCTCCCTCTGCTTTTGTCCATTGTTGGCTTCTTAGCTTCCAGATGCAAACTGCTATGTACAAGCTCTACAGACGTTTGTGATTCTGTCTCACAGCCTTAAAGCAGAACTGAAGCCTTTTTTTTATTATTATATTTATTGGAATGACAATGGTTAGTAAAATTATATAGATTTCAAGTGTACAGTTCTATAATACAGCATCTATATATCGCATTGCGGGCTCACCACCCAGAGTCAGTTCTCCTTCCATCACCATATATTTGACCTCCTTTACCCTCTTCCACCACACCCCTCCCCCTTACCTTTCTTTTGTTATTATTAACATCTTTCTTTCTCAGTGCTGCAGGATTATATAGTTGTATCTGTGGTTTTCCACACGTGGCATTAAAGTTTGACAACCAAGGATCAAATGGAATGAATGGCTTTAGGTGTAATTCTCTTGAGGTCCAGAGGGCTATGTAGTCAGGTGGAAACAATATGGACTTTTGCGTTGCTCAAATCTTATTCATCCATCCATTAGCCGTGTGGCCTTGGATAAGGCCTGTGACCTTGATATCTGTAAGTTTGCCTGTAAAATGGGTTTTACAATACAGACTCCCAAGGTTGGGATGCGTGCTAAATAAACGGAAGCACCCAGCCTGTGCCTGGAGGTGCTCAAAAGACATTACTTTTCCTCCCTCCCACCCCAATCCTTCAATAGCCAGCTGCCAGATCTTCATAGTCCTCCCACCCCACTGCTCCTCATCTGTCTGGGTGTTAGCGTGAGATGTGGTTGACTACTCTGAGGTCCTTCTATTTCCGCAATGCTGTGACTGTGGTACAATAGTTGTTGTTCTGGCTACTTAGGTGGTTTGTCTGGCTTGTCCTCTCTCCCCGCCTATGATTAATTCCTTGGATAAAGGTCCAGGCAGTTGTTTCTGACTACATTGATTAGGAGAAAAATAGGGATCATTTTTAATAAGGCTTAAAGGGAAAATGGGGTGGACTCGAACCTACAAGAAAAGGGTGCAAAACTTGAAATTGCTGAACGCAGCAATGGGGGCCATTCTTTATCCTTGTGAGAAGGCTGACCAAGTGACTGAATTTCTGTTCTCAGAGAAGTCACTGGAAGGAAATGGGGAAAGGACAGGCTTGCTGTTTTAGGCAATTCTAAACCCTGGAAAATCCATAGGGAAGTTGGACTCTGTCCTTGACACACGTCCTCTTTTTGTGTCCATCCTCCCTCCGCCCCTTCATTCTGTCCTCAGTGGCACCCCCATAGGCCTGACTTCCTCAGTTCTCAAAAAATGTACCTCTTTTTCCCTCAAATTGAGTATTCTGGAGGTGCCCAATTGTCAGACTTGCCACCAAGGAAATAGATCTGAGAAATCAATTCACAACAAGGTTTATCTCTACAGCATTATTTGTAAACTCTTCCAGAGGTATTTGCACGTTAAAAGAATTGCTTCTTAATGGAATGATTCACTTCATTAGTCTGCTCTATACTAATTGTGGAAAGAATTAATGGTATGATGTGATGGCCTTCAGAAATCTGTAATTAATATGATCACAATATGAAGTATGGAAGAGGTGCAAATCTCAGTCTGACTCCATGGGGATGGAACTTACCCTGGAGTTGTGTGTCGTCTTGGACTCCTCGCTTTACGACACACGGAGACATAATGGGATACATTTGGACCAGTGAAGAGTAAAGAGCAGGTTGATTGGGAATGGCGACTGCCTTGCTCTCTCATGAGGGAATTCTTTTAGGAAAGGGATAGACCCATTCAATATCATGTTGCCGAGAGGCTCCCAGTGATTTATGTCATAGTCCAGAGACAAGCGCTTGTCTAAGCCTTGGACAGAGCTAGCGTTACCTAGGTGAGAAGAAAGAAGTGGGTACAGGGGGCAGGATCTTTATTACTCGCACTCATAGTACAACCCCACGATGAGAAGGGGACATTTCATTGATTTGCTGTGGTGGCAACTCTCTGTGGGCCCCTGAATACTTATGAGTATAAATCATTTTTATTTTATCTCTGTGGACTGAGTTCCCACAAGATAAGGAGGCATCTTACCGAGTCTAGATAAGCCATTTCGATGATAGAATGTATTCAAATGCTTTGAGAATCAAATTATTTTTACTTTTGACCCCAGACAATCTCTCTCTCTCCCAAAGAAAATTAACCTGGAAGATTTATATAAAGTCTTCAAGGTTCTTTGGATCTTATGGAAGTCTGACTCAATCTTTAGTATTGTAGAGTTTGAAAATTAAATTTTCTATGAACTAGCAAGAAATGAGGGAAAACTATACTTGATAGGAACTTGGGAGTCTTTCCCCAACCACAGAGTTAAAGACCAGTGTATTTTAAGGGCAATATCTCATAAGCTCTTTATATCCAGTTGTGTTCTTTTCCTATTTCTCTTATCAAGATTCTTCCTTTCAAGGATCTAAATTGATATTCAATAAAACATTATTTTCCAGAATGCTATACAAAGCTTTCTAAAATGCTTATGACTCAAATAAACTAGACAATACAGCAGTCAATCACATAAAATCATATACATGGGTGTTAGTTACTGTTTAAAATACTCATCTGACTTTTCTGCTACTTCCAAGTCCTGTAAATAATACCAACAATACTGAAAATTAAGTATCTTTTATGAGTAACAAAAATTCTCCCTAATATGGTGATACGACTCCTTTTTATGGTAATTTACTGATGGAAATTGATAATTCAACAAATAGTGATGGAAAAGGATAAAACAATAGATACATGAAACTAATATCCATTGTAATAGAAACTCTTGGTAATCCAAGAATTGAAAAGAACTTCTTCAACTTAAAAAAAAACAACAAAAACTTACAAATCTACAAAAAACCTATAGGTAACATCACACTTAATGGGGAAAGATTGAATGGTTTCTCCTTAAAACAGGGAACCAGGCAAGGATGTCTGCTCCCATCACTTTTATTCTGAGATCAGGGTGTCAGCATAATTGGGTTCTGGTGAGGACTTTTTTCCTGGTTGGTGGATGGCTGCCTTCTTTCTGTGTGCTCAGAAAGCTCATGTCAAAAAAACCTAAACTGCCTGTCTCCTGCATGTTTTACTAAGAAAGTGGAGATTTTATATTGACTTAACCTGATTTACTTATCTTGCACTGCCTTTCCCTTCTTCTCTCTGAACTCGGGAGAATAAAGGATCCCCCTTTCTGCTGAAGGCTGAGGCCACCACCTATGTCCTCTTTCTCGTCCTCTATCTCTCCCCTCCCATCTCCAGGATCTCTCCTCTTCCTCTCCTCTATTCAACCTCTCCCTCTTTACTGGCTTTTTACCCTTAGCAGGCAGACATTGTATTTAAGTCTTTTCCATCATTAAAAAAATGCTCAAACGAAGCCCTCCCATGGATTCTTTAGCTGCTATCCTTTCACCTTCCATTCTCATTCCAGCTTCTTGAAAGGCTTATTTCATAATCATCTCCTCACCTCCAGCTCAATCTTCATTACACTGCCGTTTGACTTCCACTTACAGAGTTCTACAGAGTGTTAGCAGCCTCTGAGCACCTAATTGCCAAATCCAATGGGCACTTTCTATGCATTATCTTCCTTGACTTCTCTGCAAATCGAACACCATCAATCACTCCTGCTTCCTGGGAACTTTTGTGTCCTCTTGGCTTCCAGACGCATAGAAAAACGTCCTGGTTCTCCTCATCTAATTCATTGTGGGTTCCATTTTCTCCACCTACCATCTAATTGTTGGTGTCTCCCAAGATGTTGTCTGTTGTGCGTTCACGTACTTATTATATATATTCCCTCTGAGCACTCCAACCGCTGCTATCTGGATACTGGGAGCTCCCCAATTTATATCTTCAGCACAGACGTATCTCCCAAGCTCCAGGTCCATGTACTCACCTCCATTTGGATGTTCTAGAACCTCGGATTCATCAGATCCATAACTGAATCATCATTTTCTACTTCTGGGATTCCCTATCTCATTTAGTGGCACTGCCACTCACCAAATGCACCAGATAGAGAAGTCATCACCTTTATGTCTTCCTTTATCCACATGGTCCATCTCTCTTCCATCACCAAGTTACTGATTCTACTTCCTAAATATTTCTCAACCGATTATCTCTCCTCTGTTAGCAATACCTTAGTTTAGGCTTCCTCTATTCTTGCCTGGATAACTCTGAAAGCTTTCTAGTAGGTCTCCTTGGTACCCATCTTAACCTCCAACAAATCCATTCATTCAGTACATGTTTATAGAATAGCTACCATATGTACTGTTCTAGTGCTGGGGATATAGTGGTGGATAGGAGGTGTGGCCTCTGCTGTCACTGAGCTTATGCTATGGTAATATGTGAGTGTGTGAATGTGTGTGATGTATAAATGACTGAATAATGAAAGCTACATTAAATAAGATAATTCAAGATACCAGTAACTGTTCTAAAGATAAGATAATAGGATAGAAGCTGAGTGATGGGGTGGATTAAATTTGGATATTTAGAGTAGGCCTGTCTGAGCAGGTGACATCTGAGCTGATCTCTGAATAATGAAAAAGAGCCAGCCTCTGGCAGATCTGAGGGAACAGCATTCTGGGCAAGGAGAACAGCAAGTAGGAAGGCTCAGAGGCAGGCCCATGTTTAGTGCGGCTGGAGCACATCAGGTGGAGGGAAGTCTGAGATGGGGCAGGATTGTGTTGGGCCCTCTAGGCCATGGAATGGGCTTGGGAATTTAGAATGTAAGGAGGAGATGCCATTGGAGGATTTTCATCAGGAGGGTGAGAAGATCTGATTTACCTTCCAGGCAGATTACTGTGGTTGCTGCATGGATAACAGGTTGTAGGAGCACAGTTGGAAGTGGTTAGGAGGTTGAACACATTATTCCAGGGAAGAAATGATGATGGCTGGCCTAAGGGGGCAGCAGTGGAGATGGAAAGAAGTGGATGGAACTGGAATACCATTTGGATGCAGAATCAACAGGACTTGGAAAGGATCAAAGATGTCTCCGCTAGCCCCCATCACCGACTCCAGAGAGATTTTCTAAACACAACTCAAGCCATATTTCTTCTGCAATTCAACAATAACCCTCAGTGGTTCCTCACTGCTTATCAAATTCTAAACACTGTAGCCAGAGCTACAAGGCCACCCCTGGTTTGTTCTTGCTTTTTCCTCCAGGACACCCCTCCCTTCCTAACTGTTAGAGATCTCTTCTCTGGGCCCCAGCATACAGCATATGGGCATTTGGTGTTTATATCACAGCAACAACATTGTGCTGAAGTTGCCAGTGTATGTGTCTATAAGCCCCTAAGGTACAAGGATTTTTTTCTTGTTGATCATTTTATTCCACTGTCCAGCTCCTTGCTACTTGAAGTTTGGTCCTTGGAGCAGCAGCAAAGGCATCACCTGGGAGCTTGAGTCTGGATTTGAGCAGCAAGACCCCCCCCAGGGGATTCATGTGCGCCTTACAGTTTGAGAGGCTGGCTCGTTTTCTGGCTGTAGTAGGCACCTACTGAATGTTGAACTGGATAGAACCAGCAATCCAGTCGAGAACCCTCAGAGCACAATGATTCCCTTTTGCTGAAATAGATCCAAGTCATGAAATTAGCTTCTTTGGGGTGGATTAAATCCTACGAGATGCTCTGGATTCATTGAAAGTGTCTGTCACCACATGGCTAGTGACATTACTTTAAAATAACACAGGACCAGTGGTTACATAACATCAGGCTTAGGAACTAGGGTATCAGTCATTCTAGACTCGATTGGCTCAAATGTACTTTTCTTAAAGAACACTGTAATTTTTTTTGTAAAGTTGCCCCTATCGTCTAACACCTAACTTTTTCCTTTGAATAGTTAGTTATACTCTATTTAATTAAGTGTCTAGACTAAACTTCTAAGTACCACAGGCAGGTACTCTACTCACATACCAACTATTAGCAAACAATGCATAAGTGCTAATTAGTTCATTAACACTTCACTGTTATTCTTTGAGATGCTCACAATTATTTCTCAGCCTAAATAAATCCAGAAGGTCAGAAGTTGCCAGTTTTGCCTCATCTTTCTTATAAACTCAGACAAGTTGCTGTACTTCCTGTGACAAACCACAAAATGGGACTAAGTCTATTCCCTACCCAGCTCCCCAAGCGCTCAGGGTGATGATGATTTAGTTCTCACATGCAGGAATTCTGACATGGTTCCCACGCCCCCAACACTCTGGTCACTCTGTGTCCCTTGGGCATGAGCCTGAGAATAGCTGTGCCAGGTCAGCTTGCAGCAGAAGGGGCAGGGACCTTATCTCCTCAGGGAATTCAGTGCTGCTTGAACTCAGAGGTGTCTCTTTGATAGCAACTCTATGACTCCAGCAACCTTAACTAGCTCTACAATAGACTGAATGTTTGTGTCCCCCCAGACTTCATACATTGAAATCCTAATCTCTGATGTGATGGTGTTTGGAGATCGGCCTTTGGGAAGTGATTAGGTCATGAAGATGGAACCCTCAGGAATGGGATTGGTGTCTTTGTAAAAAGGACCCCACAGAGCTCTCTCACCCCCTCTCCGCCATGTGAGGACATAATGGGGAGTCAGCAGTCTGCAACCTGGAAGAGGGTCCCCATTAGAACCCGACCCTGCTGGCACCCTGACCGCAGATTTCCAACCTTTAGAACTGTGGGAAGTAAACGTCTGCTGTTTATAAGCCACCCAGTGTATGGGACTTCGTCATAGCTGCCCCGCTGGCTAAGATAGGCTGCTGCCGGGAGGTAGATGCTTCACCTGCTCGGGGAGGGGGGGGGGCTTCCTACTCAGAACAGCTCTTACTCCCACCTGGGAATCTCAAGTGAGGCAGGAAGTGGCTCTTTCTGATAAAACGCTTGGGTAATTCTTGATCTACCTGCTTTGCAGGTTGAGGAAAGTCATGGTGAAAATCAAATGTTTCTTTTTATTTTACTTTATTTTTTTATTGGGGAACAGTGTGTTTTACCAGGGCCCATTAGCTCCAAGCCAAGTAGTTGTTTCAATCTAGTTGTGGAGAGCGCATCTTAGTGGCCCATGCAGGGATTGAACCGGCAACCTTGGTGTTATGTGTACTGCACTCTAACCAACTGAGCTAACTGGCCACCCCAAATGTTTCTTTTTTTCTTTTTTCTTTTTTTAAAGATTTTATTGGGGAATTGGGGGAAGGGAACAGACAAGTTGCTGTCTTTTTGTTCTTCAGTCTAGTTGTGGAGGACGTTGCTTCACTGGCCCATGTTGGTATTATCATTGTGCTCTTCCCGGGTGAGGCAGATCGGTCGCTGG
>NW_017731581.1:304531-310372 GCF_001890085.2 Hipposideros armiger | reverse complement strand
CCACACACTCTCTCAGGCTGGCCCAGCACTTCCTGGACATACAGACATCTGCAGGGCAAACCCAAGCTCACATTTGCAGGGCGCAGAGGACAGAAAAATTAATTCACTCAACTAACAGTTACCTAGTGCTCACCGCGTCCTAGGCTCTGTTCTAGCTCTGGGGATGCAGTGATGAAGAAACCAGACAAAAATGTCCACCTTCCTGGAGTTACCACGCTCTAATGCAAAAACGGCTATTAAACAAATGAAGTAAGAAAAATCTATAGTATATTTAATAGTGACAAATGTTAGGGAGAAAAAAAAATAAAGCAGGGAAGGGAAATATGAAGTGTTCTCTGGGGGGCATTTGACATTGTAGCTGGGAGGATGCATTAGCTTGCTCGGGCCGCCGTAACAAAGCACTAGAGACTGGGAGCCTTAAACAACAGAAATTTATTTTCTAACAATGCTGGAGGTTATAAGACTGAGATCAAGGTGTTGGCAGGGTGGTTTCTTCTGGGTCCTCTCCTTGGCTTGGAGATGAATGTCTTCTCCCAGTGTCTTCACATGGTCTTTCCTCTGCGTGTGTCTATGTCCTGATCTCCTCTTCTTATAGGGACACAGTCATATCAGATTAGGACCCACCCTAATGACCTCATGCAAACTTAATCACTTCTTTAAAGAACCTGACTCCAAATACAGTCACATTCTGAGCTACTGAGGGTTGGGATTTCAACATATGAATTTTCGGAGGGGACACAATTCAGCCCATAACAGGTGGCAAGGGAAAGCCTTAATGACATGTCACTTTTGAATAAAGGTTTGAAGGAAGTGAGGGAGTCAGCATATAACTCTCTGGGGGAAGATTGTTCCAGCGAGAGGGCCAAGGCTCTGAGGTGAGCATGTGCCTGGCTTATTTTTTTATTATTATTTTATTTTATTATTTTATTTATTTTTTTATTATTTTATTATTTTTATTTTTTATTATTTTTTTATTATTTTTATTATTATTATTTTATTATTTTTATTTTATTATTTTTTTTATTAGGGAATTGGGGAAGGGGAACAGTGTTGGGGAATTGGGGAAGGGGAACAGCCAAGTTGTTGTCCTTCAGTCTTAGTTGTGAAGGGCGCAGCTAGCTCAGCTCCAAGTCCAGTCACCATCCGGCCACCAGTTGGCAGCTCAGGGCAGCTCAGCTCAAGGTGCCGTGTTCAATCTTAGTTGCGGGTGGGCATAGCCCACCACCCCATGCGGGAGTTGAACTGGCAACCTTGTTGTTAGGAGCACGTGCTCTCACCAGCTGAGCCATCCTGCCACCTGTTGGCAGCTNTTCCCGGGTGAGGCAGATCGGTCGCTGGCCTCTGGACAGCCGCTCATGGCAGCTCTTGGCAGCTCACACCAGTTGCCGGCCGCTCACGCTGGCTGCTGGCTACACACGGTAGCTTATGGCAGCCCACTGCAGCAGGGGCTGCAGCCTACGCCATCGCCGGCGACTCACGGCAGCCCAGCTCCAGGTCGAGCTGTTGTTCAACATCTTAGCTATAGAGGGCAGTGTCACTGGCCTTCATATGTGGGATCCGAACTGGGGCCCTACTGCTCAGAGCTGTCGTCCCAAGCCAGCTCTTAACCAACGCGCCACTTGGCCGGCCCCCAAATGTTTCATTTTTAAGATAGGAAAATTTACTCCCCAAAAATGGAGGGAAAGCAATTTCTATCCTTTGCTATTGGGTTGTTAGAAAAACCATGATGTAGTTTTTCTATGTTTTCATTGCAAAAATGCGTCATGACTTTTCCGACAACCCAATGTTATGGTTTTTGTAGAGAGTGTGGGACGTTGCAAAGAGCAGTGACCTGGACATGGCAGATCTAGGTCTCTTGCCGTCTTGGTCTGTAACTGGCAGTGTGACATTCTTATCACCTCTCTTGGCTGTGGTATTTTCACTAGGTATCCTCTAGCATCCCTTCTAATCCCAACATTTTAGGACTCTCTCTTTCTGTCTTCTTTGATCTTTCCTGGGGAGAATTAAAAAAATGAAATGGCTCAAGCTCTGACCCTTTCTGAATGTTCACAAAATCCCAGGGGTTTAATAATAAGCCGTGGAGTGCTGGTAAATGTTTCACAATTCACATTGATTTGTCATACTTGCCAATTTCTATGGTGTACATAATCTCACCATGGCTGATTTCCCACTACTAAGGTGACGTCAACCCACTCACAAGATGCCTAAGAATTTAGCCATCAGCTCCCACGACCTGCTATGAGCTGGCTCCTGCACACCATTGTGAACAAGCCTCCTCGCCCATTATTCCAAGAGAAGGAGGACATACACAGTCAGGGGCAGAGATGCTCACTCGTTTACTTGGCTCTATGACTGGCCTTTGGGAAAGGTCGACGTGGCCATCAGAAAACTGTAGGAGCGAGGCATTGAAATGTGCAGCCAAACCCTGAGAATAAGGATGATTCCTCTTTCTCAGGATTCCTATTCCTAACTCTCCCGGGGCCTTCTGCCAGAAAGGCATCATTTCTTTATGCTTGTAGAAGGGCACACAATGACGCTCAGAAATTGGATTGCCAATAAGATCTGTTCCAAGTAGAGAGATGATAGCCTTTTCCCATGTGCCAGTTGGAAGAGAAGTTGGGAGTAGGGAGGGCTCAATATTATGTTCAGAGGAGCCTCACTTATTTTAGTCTTATGCTCATTAACTAAAATCAACTTCTTATTCAGGGATGGCATCTCTTTCCTGCAGGTATGCATTCGTCTCTTGTTGCTGTTTCTGAGGGCTAGTGCTTTAATTTTTCCTGCTTCTGTTAAAAAAATTAGTTCGCAGGATATGCTCCGAAAGAGACTCGTATTTCACTCTTATTTAACCATAATTGAAAGCATAATGGAAGGCCCTAGGTTCAGTTCTGCAACAGCCAGTGAGTTATACTGAGTACAATCTTGTCCTCTGGGCACGGGCTGGGTGCTGTTTAACTGTAAGAACTCGAAGTAGAAAGGGTATTCTGTATATGTTCTGTCTCCTAAGGTAGACACCAGTGTCAGGTGGAACCCGGTCCTCAGAGAAGTTGAAGTATCAATAGTCTCAGAGCTTAGCAGACCTGCAGTGTCAAGATAGATCTCAGTCTGCAGATGTCAAGCACTGAATGCTTTCGTAAAAACCAGGCAGAAAGTCTGGTATAATGTATAGCCCTCCAGTGCTTTGTCCTCTTCCCAGGACAGCATGGAGAAGCCATTAAGGTTTATCATCACTGGAACTAAGCAGGTGAATTATGGGTCTATATATAGGTTGATTAGGAAGCAAAGGACAGGGACCCTTACCCAAAGGTAGGAAAACTTTGACATCACCTCAGTCATTCATCTTATATATGAATGTTGCTGGGTTCACGGGAAATCTGGCAAGACTAGGTGAGCTGGCTCCGTGAGCCCCATCCCTAATGGACAGATGCCCACACCCTTCAAACAAAAGCTGTCATTCTACCTGTATTGGAGTATGGATGAGGACTCCAGGAACAATCAGTGCAGGAAAAATAGCTCATGAACGAAGATTTGCCTGAAAGGTAGAGATGAGAACTAGCTAGTGTATGAAGAAGGATTTTAATGAGAAGGGGAGTCTACAAAATGGTGCCTATGTTAGAATTATTGTTACTGCAAATATTTATACAAATGGTTACAATTTGGAAGGGGATGCAGAGAAATGAAATTGAAGGCAGGTTGGTAGGGTCGCACGTGACTCTTACAAGCTTTCCTTTCCTGATTTTGTAACGTTGTTTGAATATATCTAAATCTTTTGTGACAAGGGTTTTCCATCTTCACCGAGAACAAAATGAGCTGGTGTTTCCCAGGAGAAATGGAAAGAAGATATAAGGAAGATTTTCTTTGTGGGATGATTAGACCCTGGGAAATGCTGTCAGGAGAGCTGAGACATCACCTTCAAAAATGGGATCCATCCTTCAGCGTGTGGAGAGTGTTGTGGCCCCTGGAGTGAGGGGGTGAACAGATTGCTGTTGGAGGGGTCGCCCCTCTGGAGATGGTGGGCCTGATACATAGCATGTATGGAGATGCAAGAGCGACTCAGTGAATGGATGGTAGAGCTGTAAACAGGCCAGTTGATAAAGTAGGGAAAGACCAGCTTTGATGGTTCCTTCAGATCTCCTCAAGATGCGTTTTCGCCAATCCTATAAGAGATCCAGGTCCTGCCAGCAGCCACCACAGTTAGAAACCAGACGAAGCAATCCTGCCCAGGGGTCGGTCTAACCCGAGCACTTTGCAGAGACTCTTGCAGTCATAAACATCTTAAACACCCCAAAGGCACAGCAATCGAGTGCAGAGAAAGACATTAGGAGCAGCTTCCTAGAGTGGGAAAGGGTTTTCTTGCCACTATAGTGGGGACACTCCTGCAGGCCCCACTCAGGCCACCCTGCTCCAAGTTCAGTGTTCCCCAATGTAAACTCCTTTTTTCCAGATAGGAAAATTGTTTTGGTAAGTTGGCTAGTGCTGTGGACCTATCTGTTCAGACAGATGTTACTTTCCTGAGATACAAAGATCTCCTCGAGTTAAAGGGCTCTTCTCTTCCCATAAGGCACGTGGGTGTAGCAGGAAGTTGACACTGAGCTTAGGATACAGACAGGCTCTCCTGGAACCTGGGCCTCACCACTTGCAAGACTCCGTTTTCTCATTTGCAAAGTGCGGCTATTACCTCAGAAGGTTATGGAGATGAAGGGTGCCGACCAAGTAAGTGCCTGGCATGTAAAAGGCCCTTGTGAAACATCAGTGCCCTTTAAAATTTTCAAAGTCAACAGAGATAAAACCCACACTGGGCGCTCCTATCTGGCTTTCTGCATGCAGCCATGACTCATTCTCACTGTTGACCAACACACAAGAAGGTGTCAAACAACAGACCTCGCTAGCTCTGAGAAGGTGCGCTTATTTCGGTGACTGGCACCCCATGCCATGACATTTCGGTTTAGCCACAGATATTACCAAAGATGGTTTCGAAATAACTGGGGGGTGGGGGGGCTCCTCCTTCAGAGCTACTGTGAAATTCTGTGACTGCATCTGTTCCTGGCCCTCAGTCTCCACCGGGGCTTGGTGTTGGCTCTGAGCACTCGGCACACCCTTGGGCCAAGATAGCTGCTGTAGACTTCGGGGCCAGAGCTCACCTGCCCTTCCCTGCTGGTGCGTGACGACTGGTAGCATCAGGGCGGCTTACCGCAGCCCAGGAGCCCAGAGCAGTGGGAGAGAGTAGAAGGCTGTTCCCGGAGCCGAACCTCAGCTGGATCTTCTCCTTGTTGGGTTGGGAAGGACAAAAGAGTCCATTAGAACAGAACACCCAAGGGGTTGACTATCCCAGATTGATTTAAGACCCTAAAGAGTCAGTTACATCTTTCTGGAACAGTGGTTCAGAGCACAGGCTTTCACCACAAAGGGACTCCAGTTTAGGAGTTGGCTTGGCCATTTCCTAGATATGTGACCTTGATCAAGGTACTTAACCTTCCTCTCTAAGTTTGGATTCCCCTGTGTAAAAGGGAATAATAATAATAATAATAATAATAATACAACAGCAACAACCTCACCAAGTGACCAAGGGGATTTGCGAGAAAGCCCAGAGTGGAGCACACTGCAGCAAGCTCTCAATCAATGTTATCTGTTCCCATCAGAACCAGAGGCTGAGCTCTTTATTTCTATGTCAATAATTGTTGGTTTGATACAGCAACTCGTACTCCTGACCAAATCGTGGCCACCTTCTACTTCAATGTTCAATTTAAAGTGCCCATCTTTTAGAAAGTAGATGCTCATCAGACCTCATAAAATGTAGAGCCAAGGCGTTTCCTGCTCCTCCCGCCCCCCCTGGGCTCCCCC